>NW_007240442.1:0-788 GCF_000164805.1 Carlito syrichta
GGCCTGTCGTCCCAGCTGCTTGGGAGGCTGAGGCCAAAGGGTCGCCTGAGCCCAGGAGGTTGAGGCTGCAGTAGCCGTGATCATGCCGCTGCACTTCGCTTGGGCAACAGAGTGAGACATAGACAGATGATGATAGATAGATAATAGATGATAGATAGGTAGATGATAGATAGATAGATAGAGAGATAGATAGATAGATAGATAGATAGATAGATAGATAGATAGATAGATAGATAGATAGATAGATAGATGAATCAGTGAGACTCAAGAGAGGTCAAGCATCCTGCCTGGAGTCAACCAGCAAGTGGAAAGGACAGATCTTAATTCCAGTTCTACATGTGTGCTTTGTCCATCCTCAGTTTTAGCCTCTCACTCCCAGAAACACACATTCACTCATTGACAAACATTGGCTTCTGCCCAAGACATACCAAATCGGTCTTTACCTGTAAAAGATAGACAAAATCCCCCTCCCAAAGCCAGAATTACTTCGTTTCTGCATTTGCTAGCTCTGTGACTTTAGAGAGCTACCTTTCCTCCATGCCAGAATGCTAAAATATTTGGGCTAGATGCATCTAATTAGAGGGCACAGTGGGTAGTCTTTCTTTCTCTTTTTTGAATTAATTTTTTCCATCACACCAGAGTCTCCAATCCATAGCTATCACCATCTAGGACACACATAGACAGCATCAGTGGGACCGTGAGACCCGCTTTCCGCATCCCTTGTGTAATAGGCTAATAATACTTGTGATAAGTGTTTAAGCTCCCGTTGTTTGCTAGGGAAGATGGTG
>NW_007240443.1:0-6522 GCF_000164805.1 Carlito syrichta
TGGAAAGGACAGATCTTAATTCCAGTTCTACATGTGTGCTTTGTCCATCCTCAGTTTTAGCCTCTCACTCCCAGAAACACACATTCACTCATTGACAAACATTGGCTTCTGCCCAAGACATACCAAATCGGTCTTTACCTGTAAAAGATAGACAAAATCCCCCTCCCAAAGCCAGAATTACTTCGTTTCTGCATTTGCTAGCTCTGTGACTTTAGAGAGCTACCTTTCCTCCATGCCAGAATGCTAAAATATTTGGGCTAGATGCATCTAATTAGAGGGCACAGTGGGTAGTCTTTCTTTCTCTTTTTTGAATTAATTTTTTCCATCACACCAGAGTCTCCAATCCATAGCTATCACCATCTAGGACACACATAGACAGCATCAGTGGGACCGTGAGACCCGCTTTCCGCATCCCTTGTGTAATAGGCTAATAATACTTGTGATAAGTGTTTAAGCTCCCGTTGTTTGCTAGGGAAGATGGTGCATCTTTGACTTTGATGTGTTTGTTTCTTTGTTTTTTAGTGAATTATTTAATGCTAGTTGTGACTTCTCCCAAGGTAATGAGTAGTTATATCCCTGAATATTCATGAGGCTACAGAGGGTGTGGCATGTATGTACAGACCTGGTGAGGAACATTCTAGAGAGTCACCCGCAGTGCACATTAGAGGCACGTCCAGGACACTGAGTGAAGCCAGAACACCCCACACTCTGGAAAGGCTGAAATGGATGTCAGAGAGAGCTCGTTATTCCCCGCTTACTCAACTGAATCGTCATTTTCCCCCAAGGCCCTTGACCAACTGTGAGGACGTTCATTTCAGAACCAGCGTTGGTATCTAGCCAACAGAACAGAGTGGGCAGGGGTGGAGGTCAAAGAAAAATCTTAGTCAAGGTCAGAGAACTCCCAAGTTGAGAGCCGGACCTGGATTCTGGAACTTCCATTCGAATACCACTAACCACAGCGGTGTAAACATTACCAGTGATTCCAATAGAGAAGAAACCGTGCGGGGCTCAGTTTTGTCTTCTACAAAAGGAGGCAGGACTTTGGGTTTGGATTCAGAGTGTCTACTTGCAATGCCAGCTGTAGAACAAATGGAAAGCAGATGGGCGTTAACACCAAGTAGACCAATGTTGAAAGACCAGATTTCCCACTTAGCAGATGTTAACTAAATACTTAACCTCTGTCAGTGATAGGGGCTGTTTGACATTTTTGTTTCATAGATGCACAGCACAACAGATTCACAAATTTGTGTAAGAGATACACTCACACAGACATGGTTAACTGATCTGTGACCAAGGAGAAAAGGCAAACTAATGGAGAAAAGATCATCTTTTCAAAGAATGGCCGAACACACGCAGAAGTGAATCTAGACAGAGACGTTCATCCTTCATAGAAATTGACTCAAAATGTATCACGGACCTAAATGTAAACTGCAAAACTATAAAACTTCTGGAAGATAACACAGAAGTTCAGGGGCCAGCACTTTAATCATTTATTGTTTCTTTGTGGTGACAGCAATCAAAATCCTCCCTTCTAGCTGTCTTGATATATGCAATAACATAGCAGCTCCATCCGTATTGTTTTGGGGAGGTCAGATGCTTGTCAGGTATTAGAACCGTTTTCAGGAATAATGTTTCTTGGTTGTCCAGACTCTAAACCTCCTGGCTCAAATTATTCAGATAGAGGCATATGCACCTAAACAAGAGAGAGAGAAGAGAGAAGAAAAGAGAGGGAAGAGAGAGAGAAAGAGAGACAGAGATGAAGAGAGAAGGAAGAAAGCAAAACACACAAAGAGAAGGAGAAACAGGGAGAGAGAAGAGAGAGAGAGAAAAAAAGAGAAGAGAGAGAAGAGGGGAAAGAGAAGAGAAAGAGAAAGAACGTGAACCCATGAACCCACGGGTCATCTTGTGTGTTTGTTCCTTTTTTTTTTTGAGTTGGAGTCTCACTCTGTTGCCCAGACTGGAGTGCAGTGGCCACTCCCGGCCACCGCAGCCTCGACCTGCTGGGCTCCAGCAATCCTTCTGCCTCAGCCTTCCAAGTAGCCGTAATTACAGGCATGTGCTACCACACCCGGCTGGTTTTTTTATTTTTATTGTAGAGATGAGGTCTCGCTGCCCAGGTGGGTCTCAAACCCGCGGGCTCAAGCAATCCACTCACCTCAGCCTCCCAAAGGCTCGGGATTACAGGCTGAGCCACCGAGCCTGGCTTCATCTTGTGTGTTTTAAGCCCACCAAACCATTGCACTATCCACATCCCTGAGCATAAACTCCTTCTGTTTCTTCATTTAACTTTAACTAATATAAATTCCGTGGGAGACCCTAAGAAAAAACTGTATAAAACACGATGGTCTGCATGGTGCCAGTTCTTCTTCCCAATACTGAGGTTCTGGATGCATGCAATGTGCTGAAGTGGAGCAATCATGCAAGCACCGAAATGAGGAGTCTTCACACCCTGAACGACACGCTTGCGAGACCCACAACACCACACACACCCCACACCTTCAGCATAGTTAAAGGCTAAGAACGTTAGACGGCTCTTGAAAAAGAAAGAGTTAGCACCAGTTTCCAGCAGATCTACTCTTCAAGTGGGAGACAACCCATGTGAAGGAAAGAAAGGAGGATCAAAAATTCTGAAACTGAGCAACAGTCACCCCAGAGGACAAATTCCACCCTAAGTGATATCCTGGTAAAGTGCTCACACTTGTGGTGGGGACTTGGGAAGCGTCGCTTCTAGGGGAGAGGGTAAAACAGAAGGGATACTTTGAAGATTGATTGATGATGAGAAAATGGAGGTGGGTGTCACTTTAGGATGCTAAAATAAAAAGTAAAATAGGAAAAAAATGAAAGAAACAACTCTTCCGGCCATTGGGCATCCCCTCCTCCCTAACAAAATGCCACACAGGAACGAAAATGCCCTTCATTACAGAGACAGCAGAGGGTGCACCTGAGCTATGAATCTTGCAAACCACCCAAGCATCTGCCTGTCAGTGAAAAAGTGAGTGTGGTTCCCAGCTAAGTTCAGAAGAGAGATTCAGTTACACACACACACACACACACACACACACACACACACTCAGAAGAAATGGACCAAGAGGGAATCAAATATCCTCATATAAGCATTTGGAGACAGGAAAAACCACTTGCATCAGAAATTCAAAATGTAAGTAAAGTAATTGATTTTTACCCCTACCTATCACCATATACAGAAATTCACTCTAAATGGATCAAAGACCTAAACATAAAACCTCAAACTATAAGAATCTTAGAAAACGCAGGAGACACACTTATGGAAATTGGAACTGGCAACCAATTCCTATTCAGAACCCTAAATGCCCATACCTTAAGAAATAAGATAGACAAGCGGGACCTCATCAAACTAACAAGCTTCTGCAAAGCGAAGGAAACCATCAAGAGGGTAGGGAGACAGCCCACAGAATGGGAAAAAATATTTGCCAACTGCATATCTGACAAAGGCCTAACATCTAAGATCTACAAGGAACTCAAACTCGCCGAAAGGAAAACGCAAACAGCCTCATTACAAAGTGAGCAAAAGGCATGAATAGACACTTCTCAAAAGAAGATCTACGGGCAGCCAACAGACCCATGAAAAAGTGTCTGTTTCTCTGATGATAAGTGATGATAACCTCACTCATCCTCAGAGAAATGCAAATCAAAACCACACTGAGATACCACCTAACCCCAGTAAGAATGGCCATCATTCATAAAACAAACAACAGATGCTGGCGAGGATGTGGAGAAAAAGGAACACATCTACACTGCTGGTGGGAACACAAACTAGTGCAACCTCTTTGAAAGACAGTGTGGTGGTTTCTGAAAGAACTGGAAATTGAACTTCCATATGACCCAGCAATTCCCCTATTGGGAATATACCCAGAGGAACTCAAGTCATTCTACAAAAAAGATACCTGCACACGTTTGTTTTTTGCGGCTCTATTCATAATAGCAAAAACATGGAACCAACCGTGCTGCCCATCGAAGCTGTACTGGATTTTTTTAAAATGTGGTACATATACACAATGGAATATTATACAGCCTTAAAGAAGGACAAGCATACGGGTTTCGCAGCAACTTGGATGGATTTAGAGTCTATCATACTCAGTGATCTATCACAAAAACAGAGAACAAAGTACCATAAGTTCTCACTCAGAAGCCGACTTTGAACAATTATAATACAATAAGAAAGGGATTGGCAGTAGTGGGAAACTGTGAGGGGAGGGAGGCTGGGATTGGCAGTTGAGGGAAACTGCTAGGTGAGGAAGCGGGGGCATACCTCATCAACAAGGGTACCTTCAAAATCAATGTTTGTATACCTAACCCTGAATTGTACCCCACATCTTTATAATTAAAAAAAAGAAATTGATTTTTTCAGAAGGTTAAGAAATAGAAATAAAAAAAGGACCCCTTAATGAGCTCAGGAAGCAAATGGTTAAAAAATAAAAGTTGTATCATAAGTGATGAGCAAATTAAAAGGTCTCCAAGGAAACATAGATCTAAATGTAAACTTAAGAAAGGCACCAGACAATTGGTCTTCCCCAGTAGGTAGTTTGGCATTCCTCTTTTGCTGCCTTTGGGAGTTTTTTTCTTTTATACCTACTTTGTGTAGGCTAATTACAATCACTCTTAGCACTCTATCACAGAAACAAAGAACCAAATACCATATGTTCTCACTCAAAAGTGAGACCTGAACATTAATCACAAAAGCACAAGGGAAGGATTGACAGTCGCGGGACGCTCTGCCAGGGGAGGGAGGAAGGTGGTGGGGAGCATGTAACAACACAAAGCGTACCTGATCCTCAAACCAGGGGAAGGGAGGACCAGTTGGAGGCCCAGGTTTCACCTGCCCATACATGGCTTAGGTACCTAACACAAGAAAAAAACAAAAAACACCAAACAACCAAGAGAAGGAAATGAGGGGAGGGAAGGAAACAGAAACTGATGGGTGTGAGATGAGACTGTCTACAGAAGGAGGGTGGGGACACGGTGATAGGAGGGGGCAGAGGATGGTTCTTCTCTGAGTATATGTTTTTACGCAGTTTTCATTTTGGGCAACAGAAAACACCTTAACATTTTGCAGAATTAAAATGACATCCACATTTTACAAAAACACCAAAGATGGGGGAGAACCCCAGAATGGAATATAAACAGAAACAAATGGGCTGGGCTCAGTAGCTCAGCCTGTCATCCCAGCACTTTGGGAGGCCAAAGTGAATGGATTGTCTGAGTCCGCGGGTTCAAGACCAGCCCGGGCAACTTGGCTAGACCTGGTCTCTGCAATAAATAAATAAAAATTAGCCAGGCGTGGTAGCTCGTGCTGTGGCAGAATGTGGCAAATGCTCAAATATATTTCTTGTATGATTGAGTGAATAAACACAAAAACATGTAGCTGGTTCAGGATCAGCAGTTGGCCTCAAGGCAATCACTAGCCCAGGGCAGGAAAGGAGTTGATAGCAGTTAAAGGTATTTCCTTTTGAAAGGTAAGTTGCGTGGTAGCGCATGCCTGTAATTCCGGCTACTCGGAAGGCTGAGGTGGAAGGATCGCCAGAGCCCAGCAGGTCGAGGCTGCGGTGGCCGGGAGCGGCCACTGCACTCCAGTCTGGGCGACAGAGTGAGACTCCAACTCAAAAAAAAAAAAAAAAAAATGAAAGGTAAGTTGCAACTTTAAGACCCCCCCCCGGGGCGCCAGGCAGGTTTTGTTTGGGAAAGGCCAAATGGCCCAAAGACTAGCCATTTAATGGATATGCAAAAAGAGTGGCTAATTCACAGACTTATCCAAAAACCTCATCTGAAGTTGACAGTTTACAAGCCTGCAGTTCCTGGAAACCACTTGTTCTTTGAAAAATCTGATTTTGCTGAGTACAACCTTGTAAGATTCCAAAGGAAATATGTAATCGCTCAACACGACCCCCCTCCCTTACCTAAACAAGGGTATAAGACCCCAGGTCTCCTGTTCTGGGGCGCTCAAGTTGGACGCATTAAATTCTCGGCCCGCTGTGCTAGCCAGCGTAATAAAGTGCCACTTCCTATAATAGTCTCGGTGTCACGATCTCTCTATTTTTCCTGCTACAGTGCCTGTAGTTCCAGATACTTAGAAGGCTAAGGCAGAAGGATCCCTGGAGCCCAACAGGTCATCACTGGGGTGGCCGTGAGCATGCCACTGCTCTCCAGCCTGGGCTCAAAAAACAAAAGAAAAAATACAAACAAATGGACTAAACTGCCTTTCACATAAGGAACAGCCCCATAGCAGATGGGGAGATAAAACACTCACAGAGTGACTCAGGAGCACAGTTTTGGCCCCAGGCACTGCTTAAGACTGGCAGGACTTTAAACAAACCTTGAGCTCTGGTTGGTGATAGCCTAAGATCACCTTGGTCAGGCTTCCTAAATAACCACCTGGGGGAAGTCTGGCGATTCATGGCTTACGCCCTGTCCCGGAAGAATCTTACCGGGAGTCCCTCAGATCTTATCATGAGTTCCACAGATTGTTGACATACTGATATTTTTTTT
>NW_007240444.1:0-1625 GCF_000164805.1 Carlito syrichta
TACATTTCTCCATTTTTTTACTTAATAATATTAAGTGGTTATGATTTACATCCTCAGTTACGTTGTCATTATAATCTTTTTCTATATTTACTATATTACCTTATTTTAAATTCAATCTTGGCAGACTTTCCTCTGTACATTTTTTGGCCTTTTTCAATGAGCTACCTTTATGGTTCTAAATCATCTATAAGTAAAACAACGTATAATTTTTAATATTGTATCATTTCTACTCTAATCTCTATTATTTGTTTCATTATTCTTTCCTTGAGTTTATTATCTTCCCCTTTTTCTCATTAGAATAGACACTTAATGTGTTTATGTTCAAGGTTTCTCCTTTTCTAATATAAGTACTTAATATTATATATTTCTAACTATACCTTTTCCTAGCAAACTAAAATAAAAATGAACCTCTCTGCTTTCCCACAAAATTTTGTGCATGGTATTTTTATTGTTATTTGTTTAATGTATTTTTGAATTTTTATTATTATTTCTCTTTTGGCCTTGAGTATTTCAGAAGTACATTTTTAAAATTATTTATTTATTATTTATTATGAAGTTGTGGGGTACAGTTAAGGGTTAGGTATACAATTGTGTTTCATTCAGGCACCCTGTTGACATGGGGTGTTTCCCAGTTCCCAAACAGATATTTGCTACTGCTAATCTCATTTCCCTCCCCCAACATAGTTTCCCAGTACTGTCAGTCATTTTCGTATAGTATTGCATTGGATGTTTAAGGTCCATTATATGAGTGAGAACATATGATACTCGGATCTTTGTTTCTGTGAAAGGTCACTCAGTATTATAGACTCTAGTTCCATCCAGGTTGCTGCGAAATTCATAATTTTGTTCTTTTTTATGGCTGCGTAGTATTCCATTGTGTATATGTACCACATTTTTTTAATCCAGTCCTCTTTTGGTGGGCAGTATGGCTGTTTCCAGGTCCTTGCTATTGTGAACAATGCTGTGATAAACATGCGTGTGCAGGTATCTTTTTTATACAGTGATTTGTGTTCTTCAGGGTATATTCCCAGTAGGGGGATTGCAGGGTCATATGTGAGGTTGGTATTTAGAGCATTTAGAAATCGCCATACTGCTTTCCAAAGAGGTTGCACTGGTTTACACTCCCACCAACAGTGTAGAAGTGATCCCTTTTCAACACCCTCTCCAGCAGCTGTTATTTTTTGACTTATTGATAATTGCCATTCTGACTGGGGATAGGTGGTATCTCAGTGTGGTTTTGATTTTCATCTTCCTGATGATTGGTGAGGTTGAACATTTCTTCATGTGTTTGTTGGCTGCTCGGATGTCTTCCTTTGTGAAGTGTCTGTTCATATCTTTTGCCCATTTGATAATGGGGTTGTTTGTTTTTTCTTTTCAGCACGTTTGAGTTCCTTGTAGATCCAGGATGTTAAGCCTTTGTCAGAACTGGTGTTGGCAAATATTTTTTCCTGTCTATTTTCTTTATTATGAGCTGTGGGTTTTGGGTTTGGTTCAGAAATTGGATGCCAGTTCCGATTTCCATGAGGGTATTTCCTTCATTTTCTAAGGTTCTTATGGTTTGAGGTTTTACATTTAGGTCTCTGATCCATTTGGAATTAACCTTTGTGCATGGGCATAGATAGGGG
>NW_007240445.1:0-687 GCF_000164805.1 Carlito syrichta
CGGGTGTTTCCCAGTTCCCAGACAGATATTTGCTACTGTTAATCTCATTTCCCTCCCCCACCATAGTTTCCCAGTACTGTCAGTCATTTTCGTATAGTATTGCATTGGATGTTTAAGGTCCATTATATGAGTGAGAACATATGATACTCGAATCTTTGTTTCTGTGAGAGGTCACACAGTATTATAGACTCTAGTTCCATCCAAGTTGCTGCGAAATTCATAATTTTGTTCTTTTTTATGACTGTGTAGTATTCCATTGTGTATATGTACCACATTTTTTTAATCCAGTCCTCTTTTGGTGGGCAGTATGGCTGTTTCCAGGTTCTTGCTATTGTGAACAATGCTGCGATAAACATGCGTGTGCAGGTATCTTTTTTATAGAGTGATTTGTGTTCTTCAGGGTATATCCCCAGTAGGGGGATTGCAGGGTCATATGGGAGGTTGGTATTTAGAGCTTTTAGGAATCGCCACACTGCTTTCCACAGAGGTTGCACTGGTTTACACTCCCACCAACAGTGTAGATGTGTTCCCTGTTCAACACCCTCTCCAGCAGCTGCTATTTTTTGACTTATTGATAATTTCCATTCTGACTGGGGATAGGTGGTATCTCAGTGTGGTTTTGATTTGCATCTTCCTGATGATTGGTGAGGTTGAACATTTCTTCATGTGTTTGTTGGCTGCTCGGAT
>NW_007240446.1:0-2195 GCF_000164805.1 Carlito syrichta
CATCTTCCTGATGATTGGTGAGGTTGAACATTTCTTCATGTGTTTGTTGGCTGCTCAGATGTCTTCCTTTGTGAAGTGTCTGTTCATATCTTTTGCCCATTTGATAATGGGGTTGTTTGTTTTTTTCTTTTCAGCACGTTTGAGTTCCTTGTAGATCCAGGATGTTAAGCCTTTGTCAGAACTGGTGTTGGCAAATATTTTTTCCTGTCTATTTTCTTTATTATGAGCTGTGGGTTTTGGGTTTGGTTCAGAAATTGGATGCCAGTTCCGATTTCCATGAGGGTATTTCCTTCATTTTCTAAGGTTCTTATGGTTTGAGGTTTTACATTTAGGTCTCTGATCCATTTGGAATTAACCTTTGTGCATGGGCATAGATAGGGGTCCTGTTTCAATCTTCTGCATGTGGTCAGCCAGTTTTCCCAGCACCATTTACTGAATAGGTTCTCCACTCCCCAGTGGTAGGTGGTGGAGGCTTTGTCAAAATGAGTTGGTTGAGAAATTGAGGTTTTGCTTCTGGAATCTCAATTCTATTCCAGTGATCTATATGCCTGTTCCTTTACCCATACCAAGCTGTTTTGATGATTGTAGCTTTATAGTAAAGTTTGAAGTCTGGTAATGTGATACCACCTGCTTTGTGGTTTTTTTTTTTTTTTTTTTTTGATGAGGATTATTCCAGCTATTCTTGGACGTTTGTGTTTCCATATGAATTCCTGCGTTGTTTTTCCTAGGTCTGAGAAGAACGTTGCTGGTAATTTGATGGGTATTGCATTGAATTTGTAGATTACCTTAGGTGAGATGGGCATCTTCACAATGTTGATTCTTCCGATCAATGAGCATGGGATATTTTTCCACTTGTTTGTGTCAACTTTGATTTCTTTGATCAGTGTTTTGTAGTTTTCCTTGTAAAGGTCTTTCACGTCTCTGGTTAGGAAGATGCCAAGGTATTTCATTTTTTTGTGGCTATCGTTAATGGAATAGTGTTTTTTATTTGGGTTTCTGTTTGTTAATTATTGGTGTAGAGAAATGCGATTCTTTTGTACATTTGTTTTGTATCCTGAGACTTTGCCAAAGGCCTTTATCATTGTAAGGAGGTTATTGACAGATTCTCTTGGGTTTTCAAGGTACACAATCATATCATCTGCAAAGAGAGTTAACTTGACTTCCTCTTTTCCTATTTGGATAACCCTGATTGCCTTCTCTTCTCTGATTGCTCGAACCAGGACTTCCAATACTATATTGAACAGGAAGGGTGAGAGTGGGCATCCTTGTCTTGTTCCAGTTTTCAGGGGAAATTGTTCTAATTTTTTTCCATTTAGGAGTATGCTGGCTGCGGGTTTCTCATAGATGGCTTTTACTATTTTGAGGTATGTTCCCCATATGCCTAGATGTTCAAGAGTTTTTATCAACATGGGGTGCTGACTTTTATCAAAACTTTTTCTGCATCTAATGATATAATCATGTGGTTTTTGTTTTGACATCTGTTGATGTATTTAATAACATTTATGGTTTTATGAATGTTGAACCAGACTTCCATCCCAGAAATGAAGCCTACTTGGTCATGATGGATGATTTTTGAGATGTATTGCTGAATCCGGTTTGCTAGGATCTTGTTGAGAATTTTAGCATCTATGTTCATGAAAGATATTGGCCTGTAGTTCTCTTTCTTTGTTGGATCTTTACCTGGCTCGGGTATCAATGTGATGTTGGCTTCGTAAAATGATTTGGGGAGTGTTCCATCTTTTTCTATCGCCTGTAATACCTTCAGTAGGATTGGTATCAGCTCCTCTTTAAATGTCTTGTAGAATTTTGCTGGAAAGCCATCTGGTCCAGGACTTTTTTTTGTAGGACGTTTTCTTATTATGTAGTCGATTGCCTTGATTGTTATTGGTTTATTTAGGGTCTCAATTTATTCTTGTTCCAACTTAGGTAGGTTGTGTGATGTCAGAAAGTCCTCCATTTCCTTAAGATTTTCAAGTTTGTTTCCATGCAAGTGTACGTAGTAGTCTCTAATGATCTTTTGTATTTCTTCAGGGTCAGATGTGACTTCATCTTTGTGTTTCTGGTTGTTCTTCTTTGGTTTTTTTCTCGTTTTTTTCTTGGTCAGTCTAGGTAGGGGACCATCAATCTTGTTTATTCTTTCAAAGAACCAGCTTTTTGTTTCATTGATTTTTTGTATCATCTTTTTGTCTTCTATG
>NW_007240447.1:0-758 GCF_000164805.1 Carlito syrichta
GAGATTCCTTTGTGAAAAGTGGAACTGGCAGCTACTCTCCTCCGATCCCTCAATACCCATAACTGACAAAGAGTGTTAGACAAGTGGGATCGTACCAAACGAATTAACTTCTGCAAAATACAAGAAACCACCAAAATAGCATGCAGACAGCCCCAGAATGGGACAGACTATTCTCCACCTATGCATATGACGACGTCATAACATCTATGAGCTAGAAGAAAATCAAACACTCAGAAAAAAAGGCAAACAATCCCGTTAAAAAGTGGCAGAAATACATGATTGGACACTTCTCATACAAGAGATGTGGGAAGCCAGGAGACATATGAAAACGTGCTCAGCCCACTCATCATCAAAGAAATGCAAAGGAAAACCACATTGAACTACCACATTGAACTACCACTTAAGAATGGCCTTCATTAATATCACAAACAATAACAGATGCTGGGAAGGTTTTGGGACAAAAATGCTTCTAAACTGCATGTGGACTGAAAAGCAGAGCAACATCTTTGGCAATTAGTGTGGCGGTTTCTAAAGGGACAAGAAATAGACCTACCATGTGACCCTGTAATTCCCCTATAGGGAATAAACCTGGAGGAACTCAGATCTTTTGAAAAAACGATATCTGCACAAGCATGTTTATTGCAGCTCTAATTACATTTGAAAAAAACATGATACCAACCATGTTGCACTTCAAACCTGGAATGGATAAAATAAATGTTGTCCATACACCAAATGGAATACTAGGCATCCAAGAAAAG
>NW_007240448.1:0-455 GCF_000164805.1 Carlito syrichta
AAGGGAGAGTAATGGAGAGGCATGGAATGGAATGGAACGGAATGAAATGGAAGGAATGGAGAGAATTGGAATGGAATGGAATGGAATGGATTGGAATGGAATAGAATGGGATACAGAGGAATGCAGAAGAATGGAATGGAGAGGAATGGACAGGAATGGAGAGGAATGGAATGGAATGGATGGAATGGAGAGGAATGGAATGGAATAAAGGCGAATGGAAGGTAATGGAGTGTAATAGAATGGAATGGAGTGGAAAGCAATGGACTGGCATGGAATGGGATGGAATAGAGAGGACTGGAATGGAATAGAGTGGAGTGGAATGGAATGGAGTGGAATGGAATGGAATGGAATGGAGAGAAAGCGAATGTAATGAAATGGACTTTAATGCAATGGAGTGGAGTGGAAGGGAATAGAATGGAATGGAGTGGAATGGGGTGGAGAGAAATGAAATGAAA
>NW_007240449.1:0-861 GCF_000164805.1 Carlito syrichta
CCTAAGACTTATGCAGCCACAAAACCATCTCTATATGAAACACTTAAGAAAGTACTAAACACAGAAGAAAAGGAAAAAAGAACAACGTTCTTCACAAGAGTACAGGGAAAATAATAAAATATACACGAACCAACCCCAAAACCAAAAGAAAGACAAAAAAAAAGAAAAAAGAAAAAAACCAAGTGGAAGAACAACAACTCAATAAGAACTCCATGATAGGGACGAACTCTCACATTTCTGAATGTGAATGGACTAAACGCACCACTGAAAAGACATAGAATGACAAAATGGATAAAATATCACCAGGCAACAATATACTGCCTTCAAGAGACCCATCTCACTAGAAAGGACATACGCAGACTCAAAGTAAGAGGATGGGAAACAAATTTTCAGGCGAACGGAACACAAAAGAAAGGAGGAGTCGCGATCCTAATTTCACACAAAATACCATTTAAGCTATCAAAAATTTAAAAAGATACAGAGGGCCACTACATAATGATAAAAGGTTCACTCCATCAACAAGAAATATCTATCCTAAACATATATGCACCCAACATAGGTGCGCCAACATTCATAAAACAATTTCTAGGAAAACTAATGAAAGACATTGACTCTAACACCATAATAACTGGGGACTTTAATACACCACTCACAACCTTAGACAGATCATCAGGACAAAAAATCAGCAAGGAGATCCGGAACCTCAATGAGACTCTGGATCAATGGACTTAATTGATACCTATAGAACACTCCATCCAAGACCACAGAATACACATTCTACTCATCACCACATGGAACATATTCGAAGATCGACACATAGTTGGACACAAAGCAAGTATAAGCTAATTTAAAAGTACTGAA
>NW_007240450.1:0-1115 GCF_000164805.1 Carlito syrichta
GATGTCAGAAAAAATCCTCCATTTCCTTCTGGTTTTCAAGTTTGTTTCCATACCAGTGTACGTAGTAGTCTCTAATGATTTTTCTATTTCTTCAGGGTCAGATGTGACTTCATCTTTTGTGTTTCTGATTATGCTTATTTGGTTTTTTTCTCGTTTTTTCTTGGTCAGTCTAGCTAGGGGACCCTCAATCTTGTTTACCCATTTGAAGAACCAGCTTTTTGTTTCATTGATTTTTTGTATTATCTTTTTGTTTTCTTTGTCCTGGATTTGGGCTTTTATTTTGGTGATATGGATTCTTCTGCTGAAATTAGGGTTTTTGTGGTCTTGCTTTTCCAGCTTCTTTAGGTGACTTGTTAGGTTGTCAATTTCTGTTCCTTCCATTTTCCTCATGTGTGTTTGTAGGGATAAAAATTCCCCTCTTCCCCTCTTATTACAGATTTTAAGGCATCCCAGAGATTTTGGTAAGATGTTTCTTTATTTTCATTTGTTTCCAGGTATCTTTTGATCTCTATTTTGATGTCATCATTGACCCAGAAGTTATTTAGCATCATGCTGTTTAGTGTCGATGTCTTTGTGGGTTTTGGGGGGACTTTGTTTGTGTCAATGTTTATTTTTTTTCCACTGTGGTCCAAGAAGGTGCATGGTAGAATTTCAGTACTTTTAAATTAGCTTATACTTGCTTTGTGTCCAACTATGTGGTCGATCTTCGAATATGTTCCATGTGGTGATGAGTAGAATGTGTATTCTGTGGTCTTTGGATGGAGTGTTCTATAGGTATCAATTAAGTCCATTTGATCCAGAGTCTCATTGAGGTTCCGGATCTCCTTGCTGATTTTTTGTCCTGATGATCTGTCTAAGGTTGTGAGTGGTGTATTAAAGTCCCCAGTTATTATGGTGTTAGAGTCAATGTCTTTCATTAGTTTTCCTAGAAATTGTTTTATGAATGTTGGCGCACCTATGTTGGGTGCATATATGTTTAGGATAGATAATTCTTGTTGATGGAGTGAACCTTTTATCATTATGTAGTGGCCCTCTGTATCTTTTTAAATTTTTGATAGCTTAAATGGTATTTTGTGTGAAATTAGGATCGCGACTCCTCCTTTCTTTTGTGTTCC
>NW_007240451.1:0-900 GCF_000164805.1 Carlito syrichta
ATCCCTAAGAACTTATGCAGCCACAAAACCATCTCTACATGAAACACTTAAGAAAGTACTAAACACAGAAGAAAAGGAAAAAAGAACAACATTCTTCACAAAAGTACAGGGAAAAGAATAAAATATACACGAACCAACCCCAAAAGCAAAAGAAAGACAAAAAAAAAAAGAAAAAAGAAAAAACCAAATGGAAGAACAATAACTCAACAAGAACTCCATGATAGGGACGAACTCTCACATTTCAATAATTAGTCTGAATGTGAATGGACTAAACGCACCACTGAAAAGACATAGAATGACAAAATGGATAAAATATCACCAGGCAACAATATACTGCCTTCAAGAGACCCATCTCACTAGAAAGGACATACACAGACTCAAAGTAAGAGGATGGGAAACAAATTTTCAGGCGAATGGAACAAAAAAGAAAGGAGGAGTCGCGATCCTAATTTCAGACAAAATACCATTTAAGCTATCAAAAATTAAAAAAGATACAGAGGGCCACTACATAATGATAAAATGTTCACTCCATCAACAAGAAATATCTATCCTAAACATATATGCACCCAACATAGGCGCACCAACATTCATAAAGCAACTTCTAGGAAAACTAAAGAAAGACATTGACTATAACACCATAATAACTGGGGACTTTAATACACCACTCACAACCTTAGACAGATCATCAGGACAAAAAATCAGCAAGGAGATCCAGAACCTCAATGAGACTCTGGACCAAATGGACTTAATTGATACCTATAGAACACTCCATCCAAAGACCACAGAATACACATTCTACTCATCACCACATGGAACATATTCTAAGATCGACCACATAATTGGACACAAATCAAGTATAAGCAAATTTAAAAGGACTGAAATTCTGCCATGCACCTTTTC
>NW_007240452.1:0-1333 GCF_000164805.1 Carlito syrichta
TGTCTCTCTCTCACCTGATAGTTGGTATGTATATCTGTTTTCCCTCTTGCACTTCTCCCTTTCGCTTATTTTGACTTATGATTTTATCATTGTAACTGTTAGTTTAGATCACGTCTGTTGTTGACCTTCTGACCTACACTGTCTCTCGATTTTATTGACCTATCTGTGTATCTATCAGTACTCTTAGGCAATCTTTCTTACGTGTCTTTCTTCACTTCTTCCCGATCCTGTGACTGTTTTTCACCTGATAGCTGGTATGTATATCTGTTATCCCTCTCACACTTTTCTCTTTCACTCATTTTGACTTATGATTTTAACATTGTAACTGATGGTTTAGATCACGTTTGTTATTTACCTTCTGACTTACACTGTTTCTCGATTTTATTGCCCTGTCGCTGTGTTGCCTCAGTACACTTTAGTACTCTGTAGCTATCAGTACTCTTTCTTACGTGTCTTTCTTCACTTCTTCCCAGCCCTGTGTCTCGTTCTCACCTGATAGATGGTATGTATATCTGCTTTCCCTCTCGTGCTTCTCTCTTTCTAACTTCCTATTGACCCCCCCTTCCTCCATTATTTTCCTCTTCTATATGCCCCCTTTTTAAATCTAGGGACCAAGACTGCAAACTGCTGAATAGACAGACTGTAAAGCAGAGGGAAAAGTGAACAAAACCAGAAGACCCTCATAAGGAAGAACAGGTCATTGCAGAAGAGAAATAAAAGCAACCCCACCTTCCCTCAAAAACAGAATTGAAGAGGGGGAGGGAAAGGGGTAAAGGGAGAAAAATCTACAGAAATGAAGAAAAACCAAAAGAAGAGTATGGGTCTCTCCCAGACGCCTGGGAGAGCAGACACTGAGAAAATTGACTTTGGAATACAAACAATGAAAAGTCCCCAGAATGAAGGGTCTCAAAATGCAAATGTAGATATCAAAACAATAATGGAGAGATTAAAAAGAATTGAGGAGACACAAGAAGAAACTAGGAAGGAGCTGATATCTGAGATAACAGTAATAAAGAATACTGTGAATGAAATAAATAACAAATTGATAAGCATGGAAAGCAGAATTACCCAAGCAGAAGAAAGAATCTCAGAGCTTGAGGACCAAACTATAGAAATAACCCAAACTCTTAAAAACACAGAAAATAAGCTAAAAAAGACAGAACAAAACCTTCAAGAGATGAGTGACTACCTCAAGAGGCCTAACCTAAGAATAATCGGACTCCCTGAGGCAGAAAGAGAAACAGAGACCACATTGGAACAAACTTTCCACGAGATCATTCAAGAAAATTTCCCTCATCTAATCAGTGATACAAAAATTCAACACAAGAGATTC
>NW_007240453.1:0-1339 GCF_000164805.1 Carlito syrichta
TGAAAAATTGCCTGTTGCATATAAAAAGTGTTACCGGTTAAATTCTTTCTGGGTACCACTCCCCCTCCCTTTCTTAGCCTATGCTCTCCTTCATAAATTCTAAAGGGGCTCATTCTAATCCACCTATTAAATAATAATAATAATAATAATTTTGTAATCTTTCTCTGGCAACTAAGGAAATAAATAGGCTGTTCTCGTTTTCAAATGGTAAAGGCCAGGTTAGTTAAAAGTAAGTCCATTTCTAAAGGTTTAGGCCTTGCCTAAGATCTAGATCAACTGCTTGTCCCTGTAAAAAAACTGTTGGGAAGCCTCTTAGAGTCTTGTAATGTATGCTGACTCCCTACTTTACATTGTAATGCTAAGTAACACTAATGCTTGCGTTTTTTGGTTATGCTCATTTAATTGTCCACATCTTACGACTAAGGCTGCTGTTCAGTAATTCATGAGGATTTTTGACAATTTTTCCTGTTCATAATTAGGAATATGTAGAAACAGATCATTTCACATCTTCGTGGTCTGTTCACTCTAAAGGGTTTTTTTGAACCAGGCATTCTTGTAGACATGATTAGAAGGTCGTAAAGCAAAAGAAAAAAGAAAAAAAAGAGAAGTACTCCAAAATGAGCACCAGCCAGAGAAAAGGTAAACAAATTGGCAGTTGCCACTAAAGGCAAACCTCCAGCCACCCAAAAGAGGCCTGATAAGGATAAACCTGCTAAGGGGATGGTATCAGTTGCTATAAATGTGGTCAATCTGGGCACCTAAAGCACAATTGTTCTTAATAGCCTAAGCCCCCAGAACTTTGTCCAATATCTGGACTAAAAAGCCACCAAAAGAGATGGTGCGGCCTCTCCCGAAGGGGGGAGAAAACACCTAGCTCAGTGATAGTGGCTGTTGACTGAAGGGGGAGGGACATGGCCCAGCACAGCACTCTGTATGCCATCCACCCAGAGAATCCTTGAGTCTATATAAATGTGGCTGGGGTCCAAATCAATTTCTTAATTAATACTGAGACTAAGTTTCTAGCCCTTGTGCTCATACTGAACTTCTTCCTCCTAAAACCTGCTCTCCAGTAGAATTAAAGTTGTTCCAAAAACTAAATGTTTCACCTAACAGTTACTAAAAGGTAAATTCAAGTTATGACTATAAAAGGTTATCTATAAATAAATAAAAAAGCAAAGAAAAAATGTGAAAAGGTTATTAATATACAAATAAGGTTTTGGCAGGAAAACAAAACAGAAAAAGGAGTATAAAAATATATATTTATAAAAAAAACCTTATATGGCACATTTCAGTCCTATAATAAAATAGATAGTTATAAAATTTTTAAATAGGGGATAGA
>NW_007240454.1:0-1495 GCF_000164805.1 Carlito syrichta
AAGGTTGGCTGGCTAGTTAAGCCAGCTGGCTATCCGATTGTCCAGCCAACTGCCTGGCTATTTAAGCTAGTTGGCTATCCTGCTCACCAGCCCACTAGCTAGATAGCCAGCTGCCTAGCCAGTTGCACAGTCAGATAACTAGCTAGGTAAGCCCGTTGGATAGCCATCTAACCAACACATTAGCAAGCTAGTTATGTCAGCTGACTAGCCAGCTAGCCAGCCAACTAGCTAGTCAGCTAGTACAGTCAGTTAGCTAGCCAGTTAGTTAGTTAAGTCAGCAATTCAGCTAGCTATTCATCTAGCTAGTTAAGTCAGCTAGCTAGTCAGGTTGCTATTCAACTAACCAGTTCAGTCAGCTAGCTAGTCAGCTAGATTGTCAGCTAGATAGTTAAGTCAGCAAGCCAGCTAACTAGCCAGTTAGCTAGCTAGCTAAGTCAGCTAGCTAGACAGTTAGATAGCATGTTTACTAGCTAGTTATGTCAGCTAGATAACCAGCTAACTAGTCAGCTAGCTAGTTATGTCAGCAAGAGAATCAGCTAATTACTTAGCTAACTAATCGGCTAGCCACTCAACCAGCTGATCAGATAACTATTGGGCTTCCTCTCTTTCCATCAGGTCACCTAACTAGTCGGCTTGCTCACCTGCCAACCAGTCAGCCAATTAGTCGACTCGCTTGCCTGCCAACAGGTCAATTACTTGTCGATTCACTTGCAGGCCAACATATCAGCTAGCTAGTCGGCTTGCTTGCCAGCCGACTTGTTAAGTCAGCTCACTGGTCAGCTAGCTCTCTGGCTGACTAGTTAAGGAGGCTCACACATCGGCCCACTTGACTGCTGACTAGTTAAATCACCTGAACAGTCAGCTCACTCGCTGGCCGACTAGTTAAGTCAGCTCACTCACTTGCCAATTAGTTAATTCAGCTGAGCAGTCGGCTAACTCACCAGCCGACTAGTTCAGTCAGCTAAGCTGTCATACGAGTTGATGGCCAACTAGTTATTTCACCTAACCAATCGGCCGAATAGTTGGCCAACTTGGGAGCTGAGAAGTTTGCTCTGCTAACTAGGCGGCCAAATAGTTAGGCCAGCCAAATAGTCAGCCAAATTGTTGGCTGACTGCTTAGGTCAGGAAACCAGCCAGCCAACTAGTTAATTGTGCCAACTAGTGGGTCAACTCGTCAGTCAACTGGTTTACCCAGGTAACTGGTAGGCCGACTAATGGGCCACCTTCTTAAGCCAGGTAACAAGTTGGACTAGTAGTCAGCCAACATGTTAAACCAGCTAACTAGTCAGGCGACTCATCAGTCAACAAGTTAACTAACCTAGGTGACTCCTTATTCAGCTAGTTAATTCAGCTATTTAACTCTTTTACAAACTAGTTAAAACAATTAGCTAACTGGTTAACCAACTCATTAAATCTGCTATCTATTTTCTTAGCCAACTAGTTAAGTCAGCTATCTAAGTAAGCTAGGTAGACAGCTAGCTAGCTAAGTCAGCTA
>NW_007240455.1:0-760 GCF_000164805.1 Carlito syrichta
GGACGTCCCCGTGGAGATGTAGGTGTTTGATTCTCAGCACACTCAAGATCGTGGGGGTCTGTTCCACCCTATCCCTTCCAACCCTCTCCCCTCCCTTCCCCCCTCTAGAGTTTCATGGCACAAATAGGAGTAGAAAGGAGCAATTCAGAGAACAGAATGATGGGGGTAAGCTAGCTTCTGAATGGACAATTAGCCCCAGCTAGGCTGTTGCTAAGAAAAGAGAGGGTGAGAAGAATAAATGTACTTCCAAGGAATTGGACCAAAGACTTTTTCATTGTGTAAGGGATTTCTGTGTGCCCCTGCTGCTGTGTGTCTTTAAGGATACATTGCTGGGCATAATGACACAAAGTTGTTTTTACAAAGTTGTGGTTGCCATGCAGTGGTTATGTGGGCAGTCAGGCAAAGAAGACAAATCAGGTTCAAGTGTCTTACTCGCAATCTTTATAAACTCTAACACTGCAGCTAGATCACACCATGCCTGCACCAAAGTATTTTTGAAATTTTAACCCAACTAAGAAATTCCGTGATTATGAGAGAAAAAAAAGGTGTATATGCACAGTGGCAATATTTCATTTTCTGATTTAAAAGATTTTTTAATAAAATGAACTGCAGATATAATTTATCTTAAAGTGTTCCTTGTTTAAAAAGTTTATTCATCTTGATGTTATTTCTATATATTAATTAAGTTCCCAAATTAGATTTATATTTGGTATTGTCACTATTGAACTACTAGAAAAATTGAAGATACTACTTATTAAAA
>NW_007240456.1:0-854 GCF_000164805.1 Carlito syrichta
TTGGAAACACAGCAAGCCAACTCTGCCGGAGGGATGGTTTGGCATTGGGTATGTTTCTGTGAATGCCTTCTGAACACCAAGCACTGAGAATGAGCAAGACAGTCTCTGTACTTGAGATTTCAGGGAACAGCGGGAAAAGCAGAAAATTCAATGAGAACACTACCAGGGCATGACAGGTGCGATGACAGAGGTGTGCTCAATATGCTTTGGAGCCACAGAAGAAAGCAAATGGCCCCGAGTGCCACAGTCAGCCTCACGTACGTACAAGATTAATACCTCAGTATAGATTAATGGGACCTCCCCATCTGACACTATTTTTTGTTTGCATTTTTAATCAAGGTTAAATTTATATATAGTGTCTGATGATGTAGAATAAGAACATGAATGTACTTAATGCCATAGAACCGTATACTTACAAATGGTTAACAAGGCCGGGCATGGAGGCTCACACCTGTAATCCCAGCACTTTGGGAGTTCTAGGCAGGAGGATCACTTGAGTCCAGGAATTTAAGACCAACCTAGGCAACATAGCGAGACCTCATCTCTACAAAAAAATTTAAAAATTAGCCAGACGTGGTGTGGCACATGACTGTAGTCCCAGTTTCTCAGGTGGCTGAGGCAGAAGGATCACCTGAGCCCAAGAGGTTGAGGCTATGGTAAGCCATGATCAGTCATTGTGATTGTCATGATTGTGCCATTGCACTCCAGCTGGACAACAGAGTGAGACCCTGACTCAAAAACAATACAGAATGTTAACATGGTAAATTCTATATTATACATATTTTACCTACATAATACAAGTCCAAAAAAATTTTTGATTTTCTACTACTCCCAAAAATATATGTACAGTGAAA
>NW_007240457.1:0-784 GCF_000164805.1 Carlito syrichta
AACTACAAAACTCTGCTAAAAGAAATCAATGATGACACAAACAAGTGGAAAAATATCCCATGCTCATGGATTGGAAGAATCAACATTGTGAAGATGTCCATCTTACCTAAGGCAATCTACAGATACAATGCAATACCTATCAAATTGCCAGCAAAATTCTTCTCAGACCTAGAAAAAACAACACAGGAATTCATATGGAAACACAAATGACCAAGAATAGCCAGAACAAGCCTCAGTAAAAAAAACAAAGCTGGTGTTATCACATTACCATACTTCAAACTTTACTATAAAGCTACCATCATTAAAACAGCTTGGTATTGGTATAGGAATAGGCATATAGACCAATGGAATAGGATTGAGATTCCAGAGGCAAGACCTCAATTTCTCAACCAATTCATCTTCGACAAAGGCTCCACCACCTACCACTGGGGAGAGGAGAACCTATTCAGTAAATGGTGCTGGGAAAACTGGCTGACCACATGCAGAAGATTGAAACAGGACCCCTATCTATCCCCATACACAAAAATTAATGCCAAATGGATCAGGGACCTAAATATAAATCCTCAAACCATAAGAACCTTAGAAAATGAAGGACCCTCATGGAAATTGGAACTGGCATCCAATTCCTGAACAAAACTCGAAGCCCACAGGCCATAAGGGATAAGATAGACAAGTGGGACCTTATTAAACTGACAAGCTTCTACAAAGTCAAAGAAACCATCAAGAGAGCAGGAAGACTGCCTACAGACTGGGAAAAAGTATTTGCCAACTCCAGGTCTGACAA
>NW_007240458.1:0-582 GCF_000164805.1 Carlito syrichta
CTGGTCATTTGTGTTTCGATATGAATTCCTGTGTTGTTTTTTCTAGTTCTGAGAAGAATTTTGCTGGCAATTTGATAGGTATTGCATTGTATCTGTAGATTGCCTTAGGTAAGATGGACATCTTCACAATGTTGATTCTTCCAATCCATGAGCATGGGATATTTTTCCACTTGTTTGTGTCATCATTGATTTCTTTTAGCAGAGTTTTGTAGTTTTCATTGTAAAGGTCTTTCACCAGAGTTTTGTAGTTTTCATAGTAAAGGTCTCTGGTTAGGAAGATGCCAAGGTATTTCATTTATTTGTGGCTGTTTTGAATGGAATTGTGCTTCTTATTTGGGATTCTGTTTGTTTATTATTGGTGTAAAGAAATGCGATTGTCTTTTCACATTTATTTTATATCCTGAGACTTTGCTGAAGGCCTTTATCAGTGTAAGGAGGTTTTTGACAGATTCTCTTGGGTTTTCAAGGTATACAATCATGTCATCTGCAAAGAGAGATAATTTGACTTCCTCTTTTTCCTATTTTGGATACCCCTGATTGCCTTTCTCTTCTCTGATCCTCTAGTCACACTTCCAATACTAT
>NW_007240458.1:1228-2036 GCF_000164805.1 Carlito syrichta
TTGGTATATTTAGGGTCTCAATTTCTTCTTGTTTCAACCTAGGCAGGTTGTATGATGACAGAAAGTCCTCCATTTCTTTGAGTTTTTCAAGCTTGTTTCCATACATAGTAGTCTCTGATGATCTTTTGTATTTCTTCAGGGTCAGATGTGACTTCATCTTTTGTGTTTCTGATTGTGCTTATTTGGGTTTTTTCTTTCTTTTTCTTGGTCAGTCTAGCTACGGGACCATCGATCTTGTTTATCCTTTCAAAGAAACAGCTTTTTGTTTCATTGGTTTTTTTATTGTCTTTTTGTTTTCTATGTCCTGGATTTGGGCTTTTATTTTGGTGATCTGGATTCTTCTGTTGAAATTAGGGTTTTTGTGATCTTGTTTTTCTAGTTTCCTTAGGTAGATTGTTAGGCTATTAATTTGTGCTCCTTCCAGTTTCTTCATGTGTGTTTGTAGGGATATAAATTACCCTCTTACTACAGCCTTTAAGGCGTCCCAGAGATTTTGGTAAGATGTTTCTTCATTTTCATTTGTTTCCATGTATCTTTTGATCTCTGTTTTGATTTCATCACTGATCCTGGAGTTGTTTAGCATCATGCTGTTTAGTTTCCATGTCTTTGTGGGTTTTGGGGGGACCTTGTTGTTGTCAATGTTTATTTTTATTCCACTGTTGTCCGAGAAAGTGCATGGTAGAATTTCAGTCTTTTTAAAATTGCTTATGCTTGATTTATTACCGAGAATGTAGTTGATCTTCGAATATATCCCATGCAGTGATGAGTAGAATGTGCATTATCTGTTTTTTGAATGGAGTGTTCTGTG
>NW_007240458.1:3288-6018 GCF_000164805.1 Carlito syrichta
TGATGTCTAGGGTTGTATTTTGAGACCATTCAGTTGTTGCCTTTCCAAAGTCAGTTTTCTCAGTGTCTGTCCTCCCAGGATTCTGGGAAGGACCCATATTCTTCTTTTGGTTTTTCTTCATTTGTGTAGGTTTTTCTCTCTCGTCCCTTAGTGGATCAAGTTCCTGAGATCTAATCTCCAGCCTCTCTCCTCTCTTTCTATTGTAGACAGTTAACTTGTTGCCTAGGAGATCTGTGACACTCATCACTATTCAGCATAGGGGAGGGGCTTTGTCTCCTGTTAATGACATCACCATGGGAACCAAGGTGTAAACTCTGCTAGGTGGATGGGGCAATGCGATGTAAATATGCCTTGAAAATGGCAGAGGTGGCTTTTAGGCTTTTAGTGGGCTCCTGTGGGTCTCTAGGTGGGAACAGCTTCACAGCTGGGTGCTGGATCTGGGGTTCCTCCAGTCGGCTGGGGTGGAGGACAGGGTCGGGCGTTTTTTCCTCTGGAACTGGAAGCCTGCAATTGGCACCTTACACCAGCTTGGGGTTCTGCCCCCTTACACAGGCTTATGGTCATGCACACTTAGTGCCTGTCAGGGTGGGTCAGGGGCTTCCGATCTCCAAAGCTCGAGAGGGCAGGTGGTGGCTCTGAGTCCCTCCCAGGGCACTTTAGTCAGAAATGGGACTGGTATCTCTAAGAGGCGGGCACTCAGAGCCTCCCCGCATTACCAGCGGCTTTGCACTGGGTGCTGGTCTCCATGCCATGGCCGGGGATGGAGCTGTGATCCGGGATTGGAATTTCCCAGGCAGCCAGAATCACATATAGTGGAGCAGCCAGTCCAGCAGCGATGTCTGGCTCTGCATGGGACCAAAAGTCCCCAAACCTCGTACCAGTGCGGGTGGGGGTGGGCAGGGGGGTGCAGGAAGAAAAGTAATAGTCTTTTTGGGAAACTCACGTTCGGAGAATCTCAGGGATTGCTCTATGCGGTAGCCATCTTGCCGTCTCTCCGACTGATCTTTTTCTGTAGGTTTTTTTTCAGTGATTGCCCCTCAGTGATTGTATGATGCCTGATTGACCCATCTTTCTTTGTTTCATGCTCCAGTGACTAGCTCTACTATGTAATCAATGCCACAATAGCGGGCCTTCATCTGTAATGAATATTCTAGTGAGTGGCATCATCTGTGGTTTGTACTGCAGAGACTGGCTCCACATTATTATTAGTGATCAAGTGACCGGCCCTTCTCTGTGATGGGTACCCCAGTGACTGACTCCTTTGTGATGGATGCCTCAGTGATTGGCTCTGCTCTGTGAATGTTGCCTTACTGACTGGGCTTCCTGCATACTCAGTGAACCTATAACTGACTCTCTTCTCTAATGTGTGTCCCCGTGACTGATCCTTCTCTGGGATGGAAGTCCCAGTAATAGGGGCTCATTTCTGATTGATGTCCTAGTGACTTAGTCTTCTCCATAATGGGTGCCTTCATGATTGGGCTTCTTCCATTATGAGTGACCCAGTGACTGGGACTTCTCACTGATTGGTGACGCATTGACTAATCCTCTATCATAATAGTTGCCACAGTGACTAGCTCTAGTCTTAAAAGATTGTACAAATGACCGACCCTACTTCAAACTGGTTGACCCAGTGATTACCCTTCCTGTTACTTGTGTCACAGTGTCATACCCTTTCTGTGAGTGTCTCAGATAGTAGCCCTGCTCTTTGAAGTGTGTGCCTATGGCAGGACTTTCTCTGTTATGAGTGCTCCAGTGACTGACCCTCTTCCTTGATTGGAGCCCCAGTGAGTGGTCTTCTCTACAGTGGATGCACTACTGACTATGCTTCCTCTGTAATGGGTGCAGTTGTCTGACTCTCCTCTGTAACAGGTTTCCCAGTTACTGGCTCTCCTTTGTGTTAACTGCTTCATTGACAAGTACTCCTCCATGATGGGTGTCCCATTGACTGACCCTTCTGCATTATGGGTATCCCAGAGAGTGGGCCTTCTCTGTGATTGTTGATTGGTGCCCCAGTGATTGGTGCTCCTCCAAAATGGTTGGCTTTGTGACTAATCCCTCTCTGTGATGGGTGTAACACTTAATAAACCTACTAAAAAATGGGTGTCCCAGTGACTAGCTCTCCTTTGTGATGGATGTCCCCATGACTGCCCCCCAAGTGATGGGTGCCCAAGGGTCTGGCCCACATTTTAATTGTTGTCCAAGGGACTAGTCATCCTACAATATTGGGACCCCAGTGACTAGCCTGTGATGAGTGACCCGTGTCTGGTTCACCTCCAAATGTGTTCCCCAGTGAATTGCTCTACTCTGTGATGTGTGACCAGTGAGTGACCTTTCTCTGTGATCTGTGCCCCAGTGACTGGGTCTTCTCCATATTGTTGACACAATGATTGGTACTCTTATTTATGGGTGTTCCAGTGACTGTGCTTCCTCTGCAATGGGTGTCCAGTGAATGAACCTCCTTTAATGTGTGTGCCTCACTTACTGGACTTACTGGCCATTGTTTGTGATATCTGCTTGAATTAAGGACTCTCCTCTGTGGTGGGTGTTCAAGTTAAATGTTCTTATCCAAATTAGGTGGCCCAGTGACAAGCCCCTCTGTGGTGGTTGTTCAATTAACTGGGCCTCTTCCATGATTCATGTCCCAGTGATTGTCTCTCCTCTCTCAAGGGTGTCCCAGTGACTAGTTCTGTCTGATGGTTTTCCTAATGACTGGTCCACCTCTGTGATGGG
>NW_007240459.1:0-775 GCF_000164805.1 Carlito syrichta
CCAACTCATCTTTGAAAGAACCTCCAGGACCCACTGGGGAATGGAGAACCTATTCAGTACATGTTGCTGGGAAAAGTCTGACTACATGAACAAGATTCAAACAGGACCCCTCATTATCACCATACACATTAAGTCTCAATGGATCAAAGACCTAAACGTAAAACACCAAATTATAATCATCACAGAAACACAGGAGACTCCTTTATGAAAACTGGAACCGGCAGCTACTCTCTTTAGATCCCTCAATACCCATGACTTAAAAAGAATGTTAGACACTTGGCATCGTACCAAACGAATTAACTTCTGCAAAATACATGACACCATCAAAATAGCAAGCAGACAGCCCCCGAATGGGACAGACTATTCTCCAGCTATGTATCTGACAGCGTGATAACATCTCTGAGCTACAGGAAAATCAAACACTCAGAAAAAGAGACAAACAATCCCGTTAAAAAGTGGCAAAAATACATGATCGGACACTTCTCATAGAAGAGATGTGGGAAGGCAGAAGACACATGAAAACGTGCTCAGCCTCACTCATCATCAAAGAAATGCAAAGGAAAACCACATTGAACTACCACTTAACCCCTGTAAGTACGGCCTTCATTAACAACACAAACAATATCAGATGCTGGAAAAGATTTGGGGGAACAAAATGCTTCCGCACTGCATGTGGACTGAAAGTAGAGCAACATCTTTGATATCAGTTGGGCGTTTTCTAAAGGTACAGAAATTGACCTACCATGTGAACCTGTAATTCCCTTGTAGGGAATAA
>NW_007240460.1:0-591 GCF_000164805.1 Carlito syrichta
AGACAGCTGACTTAACTATCTAACTTTCTAGCTAGCTAGCTGTCTAGTAAGCTCACTTAACTAGGTAACTAGCTAACCTGCTGGGTAGCAGGCTGACAACTGCCTAGGAGCCTAGCTAGACAGCTGGATAGCCAGCTGACTTCACTAACTAGCTACCTACATATCTCACTGGCTTGCCAGCTGACTTATCTATTGAGGTACCTAGGTAACCAGCTGGCTAGTCAGCTGACTTAACTAGGGTAATTAGCTATCTGACTGGCTAGCCAACTGAGTTAAGTAGGCAGCAACCCAGCTAGGCAGCTGGCTATCCAGCTGACCTAACACTTTGACTTAACTAACTAGCATGCTGACTTAACTAGCTGACTTAAGCAGCTATCAACCTAGCTAGCCAGCTGGCTTCTGTAGCTGGCTTAACTAGTTAGCTAGCTAGCTAGCTGGCTGACTTAGCTAGCAGTTTTAACTAGCTACCTAGCTGCCATAACTAGCTGACTAATATAGCCAGCTTTCTAGCTAGCCAGCTGACTTAACTAGCTGAAATATCTATCCTGATGGCTAGCCATCTGACTTAACTAGCTTTTTAACTAGCTATCA
>NW_007240461.1:0-2141 GCF_000164805.1 Carlito syrichta
TAGTTAAGTCAGCTAACTAGTCAGGTTCCTAGTCAGCTAGCTAGTCAGCTAGATAGTTAAGTCAGCTAGCAAATCAGCTAGTTACTTAGCTAACTAGTCTTCTAACAACATAGCTAGTTGGTGAGCGAACTAGTGGGCTCCCTCACTTTCCATTAGGTCAACTAACAAGTAGGCTCGCCCGTCTGCCAAACGGTCAGCAAACTAGTCGTCTCACATGCCAGCCAACAGGTCAATTATCTTGTCGTCTTGCTCACAGGCCAGGAGTTCTGCTAACTAGCTGGCTCGCTTGCCATCTGACTAGTTAAATCAGCTCACTGGTCGGCTCACTAGCCGGCCCACTAGTTATGGCAGTGCATTCATCGGCTCACTCACCAGCAGGCTAATTAATTAGGCTGACCAGTCAGATCTCTCAATGGCCAACAAGTTAAGTCAGTACACATGTCTTCTCACTTGCTGACCGACTAATTAAGTCAGCTAACGTTTTGGCCTACTAACAAGCCATCTAGTTAAGTCAGTTAACCAATCAGCCGAGTAGTGGGTCAAATGGTCAGGTGACAAGTTTGGTCAGCTAAATAGACAGCCGACAAGTTAGGTCAGCTAACTAGTCGGCCAACTACTCGGCCAACAAATTAGCTGAGCAAACTACCCAGCCAAATGCTTACCCGAACAAACTATGGGCCCACTTGTCAGCCAACTATTTAACCAAGCTAAAGAGTCAGCCAATTAGATGGCCAACTTGTTAAGCCAGTTAACAAGTTGGACGAGTAGTCAGCCTACCTGTTAAACCAGCTAGCTAGTCGGCCAACTCATCACCCAACAAGTTAAGTCACCTAGCAAACTCGTTAACCAACTAGTTATGCCAGATATTTAACTTGTTTCCAAATAGTTCAAACAGTTATTAAACTCATTAACCAACTCGTTAATTCAGCTAGATATCTCATTAGCCAACTAGTTAAGTCTTCTAGTTAAGTGAGCTAGCTAGCTAAGTAAGCTAACTAAGTCACCTAGCTCACTAGTTAGCTAATTATTTATGCCAGGTACTTAAGTCTGCTACCTAAGTAGTTAGTTAATTAATTAAGTCAGCTCGTTATTTAGCTAGTTATATAGCTAGCTAACTATTTAATTCAGGTAGTTATGTCAGCTAGCTAACTAGTTAAATCAGCCAGTTAAGTCAGCTAGCTAAGTAGTTAAGTCATCTAGCTAAGTCAGCTAGTTCACTCAGCTTCTAATTTAGTCAACTGGTTGACAACTAGCTAGTTAGCTAAAGGTTTAAGTCAGCAGGTTGTCAGGTAGTTAGCTAGCTAACTAATGGGTTAAGTCAGCTGGGTGAGTCAGCTAGCTAGGTAGTTAGTAAACGGGTTGAGTCAGCTGGTTGTGTAGGCCAGCTAGCTAGTTAGCTAATGAGTTAAGTCAGCTAGATGGTCAGCTAGCAAGCTAGATAGCTAATGAGCTAAGCCAGCTGGATGAGTCAGCTAGCCAGCTCATTAGCTAACGAGATAAGTCAGATGATTAAGTCACCTAGCTAACACATTATATAATGATAAAACTAACTAGTTATCTAGCTGGTTAAAACAGCTAGCTAACAAGGCAGCTTACAATTTAAGTCAGCTTGTCAGCTAGGTAGCTATCTAGTTAGCTAACTATTTAAGCCAGCTGACTAACTAGGTAGCTAGCTAGATAGCTAAGTATTTAAGTCAGCTGGCTAGCTAGGTAGATGCTAGTTAAGTCAGCTACTTAAGTCAGCTGGCTAGCCAGGTGACTAGCTAGGTAGAGAACTATTTAAATCAGTTGACTACTCAGCTGGCTAGCTGGTTAATTCAGCTAGATAAGACAGCTAGCTAGTCAACTGGCTAGGTAGGTAGCTAGCTAGTTAAGTCAGCTAGATAGCTACCTGGCTTGCTAGTGATCTCAGCGAGTTAATACATCTGGCTAGCCCACTGGCTAGCTGGTTTAGTCAGCTGGTTAAGTCAGCTGGGAACCAGCTGACTAACAAGTAAAGTCAGCTAGTTAAGTCAGCTGGCAACCAGCTGGCTGGCTAGTTAAGTCAGCTCATTTAGACAGTTGGCTATCCTGCTTGATAGCTAGTTAAAAAGCTAGTTAAGTCAGATGGCTAGCCATCAGGATAGATATTTCAGCTAGTT
>NW_007240462.1:0-816 GCF_000164805.1 Carlito syrichta
CCTGATGCCTTTACTCCCGGCTTGGCCGCCCTCTCTCCCAGCTAGGTTCTAGTAGTCTGAATTCAGTTTTCCATCTAAGACTGAAAAGTCTTTTGGCTAAAGCCAAGTCGCTCATAAGCTGATTCTAAAGCATCAGAAAACAGTCTTCTTTATCCTCCGACAGCATACTCATAACTGGGACCTGTGATTGGTCAAGTTTTTCTTCCACAGCCACTGGATGCTAGAGCCCAGCATCTTAACATTAGAAGCAAAGGCACAATGGGCAATCTACTCTTTGTTTCTGCCCTGTCCTCTCTTCTACTCCCCTGAATGGCTGCAGACTTGATTTTATGAGAATATACCTTGTCATGTGTTCCCTTTTCTTCAATTCACTACTATCTTTTCTCTTTTGAACCAACATTGAGCTGGGTGCTATGAGGCAACACAGTCCCACTGACTGGTTCAGTTCCTCTGAATAACAACATGAGGAAGCTTTCCACAGGAGCAAGGAGGATTTGTTAAGGCTACTAAATGTTACAAAGGACGGTTGGAGATGCGCTCCCGGTGCCAACACCAAGAGAAAAGGCAAGGAATGAAATCGCCATTAACAAGGGATCCTGATGAAAGAGATGCTGAAATGGTAACCCTTAAGTCGATCCACATCCTCCTAGCCAAGTCATGGCCCACTGCATAGGACAGTGGGTATGTGACTTCTACCTTTGAGCCTCTCTCTTCCACACCGAAAGGCACATTTCATAAACTCCTTCAATGTACTGTTGTAGAGCACGAATCTGCGAAACTGTGTTTGTCACCTTTGAACTCAGGTTTAAATTGTTC
>NW_007240463.1:0-802 GCF_000164805.1 Carlito syrichta
GGCGTCATTAGTCTTTACTTCACTCTGTGTCTTGCGATCATAGGATTACCTAAGCCATTTTCATAATTGTAACCTCTTTAGGGGCACCAACATTCCCTTGAACAGTGAAGGCTCATGATTCACCCCTTCTTTGACTCAGCAAATAGTTTTGTGTAAAATAAAGCAGAGGATCCAAAGCAGAAGAATGGTCAGTACACTGCCCTTCAGCCTGCAACAGATGGGGAGTCCAACTCAAAAAACAAAACAAAACAAAGCAAAGCAGAAAGCAAGGTAACGAAAAGAGAGAGGGAGGAAGAAAGAGCCTAGGGCCTGATGGCTTCACAGCTGAATTTGTCCAAGCAGTTGAAAAGCAAATATAAGTTTCATTTAAACTCTTCACAAAAATCGAAGAGGCAGAAATAATTCCCAACTGACTATATGAGCCCAGAACGACTCTGATAGGAAAACAAGACAGACACACGCAAAGTAAAAACAAAGAATACCACAGACCAATATCACTGATGTACACAGGCATGACAAAGTCTTAGCGACAACCAAGTTAAACAGAACACTGCTTTTGTGCCTATTGTTAGAAAAAGCAATTGAGGTGATTTTGGCCTTTTCTATATTCATTAGTAAAGGGGTATAAGTTTCTTCATTATATTCTCTAAGTTGGCAATCATACAACCTTAAGTGTTTAATGGAGGAAGCATACCAAAATCATAATAAAATTGTTCTTTTTATGCTTACTATCTGACTAAAAAAACGAAATTTCTGGCATTTAGCTGAAGGTAAATATTAACTTAAGTATCAAGGTATAATT
>NW_007240464.1:0-4611 GCF_000164805.1 Carlito syrichta
CTTTATTTAGGCGAATTATTATGTGTCTAGGAGTTGATCTTCTCATTTGTTGTCTTGCGGGGGTTCTCTGAATCTCTGTGTTTGAATTTTTGTATCACTGATTAGATGAGGGAAATTTTCTTGAATGATCTCGTGGAAAGTTTGTTCCAATGTGGTCTCTGTTTCTCTTTCTGCCTCAGGGAGTCCGATTATTCTTAGGTTAGGCCTCTTGAGGTAGTCACTCATCTCTTGAAGGTTTTGTTCTGTCTTTTTTAGCTTATTTTCTGTGTTTTTAAGAGTTTGGGTTATTTCTATATTTTGGTCCTCAAGCTCTGAGATTCTTTCTTCTGCTTGGGTAATTCTGCTTTCCATGCTTATCAATTTGTTATTTATTTCATTCACAGTATTCTTTATTACTGTTAACTCAGATATCAGCTCCTTCCTAGTTTCTTCTTGTGTCTCCTCAATTCTTTATAATCTCTCCATTATTGTTTTGATATCTACATTTGCATTTTGAGACCCTTCATTCTGGGAACTTTTCATTGTTTGTATTGCAAAGTCAATTTTCTCAGTGTCTGCTCTCCCAGGCGTCTGGGAGAGACCCATGCTCTTCTTTTGGTTTTTCTTCATTTCTGTAGATTTTTCTCCCTCTACCCCTTTCCCTCCCCCTCTTCAATTCTGTTTTTGAGGGAAGGTGGGGTTGCTTTTATTTCTCTTCTGCAATGACCTGTTCTTCCTTATGAGGGTCTTCTGGTTTTGTTCACTTTTCCCTCAGCTTTACAGTCTGTCTATTCAGCAGTTTGCAGTCTTGGTCCCTAGATTTAAAAAAGGGGGCATATAGAAGAGGAAAATAATGGAGGAAGGGGGGGTCAATAGGGAGTTAGAAAGAGAGAAGCGCGAGAGGGAAAACAGATATACATACCATCTATCAGGTGAGAACGAGACACAGGGCTGGGAAGAGGTGAAGAAAGACACGTAAGAAAGAGTACTGATAGCTACATAGTACTAAAGAGTACTGAAGCAACACAGAGACAGGGCAATAAAATCGAGAAACAGTGTAAGTCAGAAGGTAAACAACAAACGTGATCTAAACCAACAGTTACAATGATAAAATCATAAGTCAAAATGAGCGAAAGAGAGAAGTGCGAGAGGGATAACAGATATACATACCAGCTATCAGGTGAAAAACAGTCACAGGATCGGGAAGAAGTGAAGAAAGACACGTAAGAAAGATTGCCTAAGGAGTACTGATAGCTACACAGACACAGGTCAATAAAATCGAGAGACAGTGTAGGTCAGAAGGTCAACAACAGACGTGATCTAAACTAACAGTTACAATGATAAAATCATAAGTCAAAATAAGCGAAAGGGAGAAGTGCAAGAGGGAAAACAGATATACATACCAACTATCAGGTGAGAGAGTGACACAGGGCTGGGAAGAAGTGAAAAAAGACAGGTAAGAAAGATTCCCTAAAGAATACTGATAGCTAAACAGAGACAGGCCAAAAAAATCAAGAAACAGTATAAGTCAGAAGGTAAACACCAAACGTAATCTAGACCAACAGTTTCAATGATAAAATCATAGGTCAAAATAAGCGATCAAACTAGAGTCACTTCTGTGATCTCCGATTCCAGCCTCTCCCTTTTGTTTTTCGTTGCAGCATAGGGGTGGGGCTTTGTCTCCTGTTTCACACTGTTGCCTTAAAAGCTGAGGTAAAGTTTGTTGCTAGGTGGGCGGGGCAATGGAAGTCTGCCTGGAGAATGGCAAGGCAGTTTAAGCAGGTCTGTTTTTCTCCGCTTGTCTGGGTCCTCTGGGTTGGGGTCTCACGCTGTGTGCCTCAGCCAGGGTGGACCCGGAGTTCCAGAGCTCCAAAGTTCCAAAAGGCAGTGTTCAGAGAATCTCACCAGTTCACCTATGCCGTCGCCATCTTGCCCCGTCTCCTTATGGATGATTAAAGAAAAACCACTCAGTCTTGGTGGCTCAGCCTGTAATCCCAGTACTTTGGGAGGCTGAAATGAATGGGTTGCCTGAGGCGGCGGATTCGAGACCCGAGACCACCTGGGCAACTTGGTGAGAACTCATCTCTACAATAAATCAAAAACTAGCTAGGTGTGGTAGCGCACGCCTGTAGTTCCAGCTACTTGGAAGGCTGATGTGGAAGGATCGCAGGAGCCCAGCAGGAGGCTGCGGTGGCAGTGAGCATGCCACTGCACTCCAGTCTGGGTGACAGAGTGAGACTCCAACTCAAAAAAAAAAAAAAAGAAAAGCCATTATTTGAAATGTAAATTACCTCTGGTGAAGATACTGTGAGTGTTGATGAAATGACAACAAAGCATTTAGCATATTGCTTCAACTTGTTTGAGAACAGGCGGCAGCAGCAGGGTTTGAGAAGATTTACTTCAATTTTAAAAGAAGTTTAAAGGTGGGTAGAAAGACTTTCTGTAAGTAAAATGCTATCAAACAGTCTTGCATATTACAAAGAAATCTTTCCGGAAAGATTGCCACTGATGTGGCAAACTTTACTGTTGTCTTATTTTAAGAAATTTCCACAGCCACTCCAGTTTTCAGCAACCACCACCCTGATCAGTCAGCAGCCATCAATGCTGAAGCAAGACCATCCCAAGCGAAAAGACTATAACTCATTGAAGACTCAGCTGATCATTAGTATTTTTAGTAATAATTTAAAAATTAGATATGTACCTATATACACTGTTTTTTCAGGCATAATGCGATTACACACTTACTAGATGATAGTATAGACCAAACATAACTTTGTATGCACTGGAAGAGCAAAAACTTCATCTGACTTGCTGTATTGCGATATTTGCTTTTTTGCAGCATTTGCTTTTTGGCAGTTGTCTGGATCTGAACCTGCATTATCTCTATGGTGTGTCTCTATAAAAAAATGCTGCTTTGACCTATTCCTGTTGAAAGATGAGCTGATTTACATAGGTGAATCTCCAGAACGTAATTCAGACAATGAAAATTTATTTGAAAATATTGATACGTTAAAAGCTTTTCACACAGCTCTTTGCATCTGTTAAGCATTGTATGAAAGATATAATTTGATGTTCTTTTTGATAACTCAGGAATATCATCATGAACCCCATCTATGGGGTGGTGATACATTCTAGGCACTCAAGTATGTAGCTTCCTTCCTGCTGATAACTCTTATTTCCCTTCCCTAATTATAGTTATTATTTCTCCTTTTGTCATGTTATCTGTGAATCTGACCACAAAACTTTATATTTTTCTTGGCAATAAATGACTTTGTTTTCAAGCACAATGGGGAAAAAATAAACCAACTTAATACATTCTGTGCTCAAGCGTGTGCCTTTCAAATGCCTTCCATACACCATCGTGTTCATCCTGCAGCTTGATTCTGTTAGATATGTATTTTTATCCTCACTATATTCCATTAAATAGAGATTCTCATAAGATATTTGGTCTATAACTAAGGATATTGAATAAGAACCCTTCCAACAAGAAAAACCCAGTGCCAGATGACTTTACTGGTGTGTTCTACTAAATTTTTAAAAAAGAATTAATGCAAATCTTTCTCAATCTCCTCCAAAAAATTGAAGAAGATGGAACACTTCCAAATTCATTTTGTGAGGTTGGCATCACCCTGATACTAAAGCCAGACAGAGAAAATACAAGAAAAAAAAAAAACCTATAGGTCAATATTTCTAATGAACATAGATATAAAAATCCTCCAAAAATACTGGTAAGCCAGATTCACTAGCACATTAAAAGGATCATACTCCATAACCAAGTGGGGTATAGCTCTGTGAGCAAAATGGCTGAACATAAAAAAATTAATGAATGTAATCTACCACATTAATTAAATGAAGGATAAAAAAAAGACATGATCATCTTCATAGATGCAGAAAAAAATTTGACAAACTTCAGACCCTTTTATGAGAAAAATTTGAACAAACTAGAAATAGAAGAAATACACCTTAATATAATACATTCCATATATGAAAAGTCCACAACTAACATTGTATTCAGCAATAAAAAAATTGAAAGATTTTCCTCAGAGATTTGGAATAATTTTTGACACTGATTCAGCATAGCAGTCAGACAAGAAAAAATAAATAAAAGACATGCAAATCAGAAACAATAAACTAAAATGATCTGTGTGCAGATAACGTGTTCTTATATACAGAAAACCCTAAAGACCACACACACACACACACACACACACACACACACACACACACACTGTTAAAACTAATAAACACATTCAGTAAAGTTGCTAGATACAAAGTCATCACACAAAAATCAGTTGCCCTTCCATATACTAACAACAAACTATCTGGAAGGGAAATTTAAAAAAAATTCAATTTGTAATAGAATCACAAATAATAAAATACTTTGGATTAAATTTAACTAAGGAAATGAGAGACTTCTACACTGAAAACTATAAAATATTGATGAAATAAATTAAAGAAGACACAAATAAATGAAAAGATTTCCTATATACATAAATCAGAAGACTTAACATTGTTAAATTTCATATACTACCCAAAGAAATCTACAGATTCAATGCAAATTCTATCAAAACCCAATTGACATTTTTTTTTTTTTTGAGTTGGAGTCTTACTCTGTCACCCAGACTGGAGTGT
>NW_007240464.1:4741-43971 GCF_000164805.1 Carlito syrichta
AGTAGCCGGAATTACAGGCATGTGCTACCACGCCCGGTTGATTTTTTGATTTATTTTAGAGATGAGGTCTCGCTGCCCAGGTGGGTCTCGAACCCGCGGGCTCAGGCAATCCACTCACCTCAGCCTCCCAAAGGCGTGGGATTACAGGTTGAGCCATCAAGCCTGGCGGCATTTTTTACAGAAATAGACAAAAAATTCTGAAATTTATATGGTACAACAAAGGCCCCTAATTAGCCTATTAAGTCAAAATCCCATAGGGGTGTCTGCAGTCTGGTTCTGTGTAAAAGATGGAAAGAATTGCACAGAGTTAGATTGGAAAACATAGTTTATTTAGAAAGTAAATTAGAGAGAGAGAGAGGCGATTCACCTCCCTGATATAAGGGAGGATACTAAAGCTTAAGAAAAGATGAACTGGCCATCAATTGATAAACATATGCCTGGTCAATGCTTAACAAAAATAATGGCAAATGTCTGCTTGAGGTTTTGAATGCTTTTAAACCTTCCCTTTGATAGAGATAGATCACCCAGGTGATTGGGTGGTGGTCTGTTTCACGTCATCATGAAGGGGACAGGTGAGCACATGTACTGATGTCAGGTGATAGATGGCGGGCAGATGGGTGAGCTAGTCCACCTGACTGCAGTCATGGTGATGGGGTGTGTGTCACCGAGGGTCACAAGGGCTGATTAGGTTAACTTGCTTCTTATGCAAATACTTAGAAGAGAAAAGCTATTTAGTACAAAACAAGCTACTGGAGTGGGTTGTAAAACAATTTTCAGTAGCTACCCCTCTGAGACTGTTAAGAGACTAAGACAGAACTAGGCAGTGTTAAAAATGGCTGCTCTTTAGCTTAAGATTATTCCATTAAATATTTCCACTTTGGCATTACCTTTTCATAGCCAAAACAATCTTGAGATGGGAGAACAAAACTAGAGCATCAAACTTTTGGGTTTCAAATGATTACAAAGCTACAATAATTAAACCAATATGGTACTGGCATATTAGACCATTGGAGGAAAATAGAGAGCCCAGAAATAAACCCACACATATACTGTCAAATCATCTTTGAGAAGAATGCCACAAATATTCAATGAAGAAAAAATAGTCTCTTAAACAACTGACATTAGGACAACTGAATATCTACCTGCAAAATAATAGAATTGGACCCTTATTATTTGTTAACAAAACAAAATAAACTGCAAAATATTTCAAAGTGGTGTATTCTGAGCCAGTATGAATGACCTTGGCCTGGGGATCAGTCTCAAAAAGACCTGAAAAAGTCTGCTTAAGGAGGTTGGTTTACAGTTCAATTTTATATATTTTATGGAAACCAGATTTACAGGCAAAGAAATTAATCACAACATGGAAAGAATACATTGTCTCATCATGAAAAGGCAGGACTTCTTGAAGCAGGGGTTTATAACTGATAGTTAGGTTCTTTTGTTCACCAATAGTTGAGAAAATTAAGCAATTATCTAGACTGGAAAGAACTCCTTAAGACTAAGAAGGTTTTGCAGGCAAAAGCCCTTGATATGTAGATGAAACTTTATAGGTAAGAGCACTCAGAGAGACTAGATGGTAAATGTCTCTTTTTAAATCAGGGCAAGACATAGAAAAGGAAGGCCTGGCTACATTTATGAAGATTCTCTACAAATACAAATTTCCTCCACACAGACAGCTTTGCAGGGCCATTTCAAAAATTTTCTGAAGCAAAGTCTCAATTTCTCAACCAACTCATCTTTGACAAAGCCTCCACCAACAACCACTGGGGAGAGAAGAACCTATTCAGTAAATGGTGCTGGGAAAACTGGCTAACCACATGCAGAAGGTTGAAACAGGACCCTTACCTATCCCCATACACAAAAATTAACTCTAAATGGATCAAACACCTAAACATAAAACCTCAAACTATAAGAATCTTAGAAAATGCAGGAGACACCCTTATGGAAATAGGAACTGGGAACGAATTCCTACTCAGAACCCTAAAGGTCAGTACCTTAAGAAATAAGATAGATAAGTGGGACTTCCTCAAATTAATGAGCTTCTGCAAAGAAGAGAAACCATCAAGAGAGCAGGGAGACAGCCCACAGAATGGGAAAAAATGTTTGCCAACTGTATATCTGACAAAGACCTAACATCTAGGATTTACAAGGAACTCAAACGTACCAAAAGGAAAAAAACAAACAACCCCTTTAAAAAGTGGGCAAAAGGCATGAATAGACACTTCTCAAAAGAAGATATACGGGCAGCCAACAGACACATGAAAAAGTGCTCAACCTCACTCATCATCAGAGAAATGTAAATCAAAACCACCTTGAGATACCACTTAACCCCTATAAGAATGGCCATCGTTAATAAAACAAATAACAGATGCTGGTGAGGATGTGGAGAAAAAGGAACACTTCTACACTGCTGGTGGGAATGCAGACTAGTACATCCTCTTTGGAAGACAGTATGGCGATTTCTGAAAGAACTAGAAATGAACTTTCCATATGACCCAGCAATTCCCCTATTGGGAATATACCCAGAGGAAATCAAATTTTTCTACAAAGAGCATACCTGCACACGTATGTTTCTTGCAGCTCTATTCACAATAGCAAAAACATGGAACCAACCATGTTGCCCATCGAAGCTGGATTGAATAAAAAAATGTGGTACATATGCACAATGGAATATTAGGCAGCCATAAAGAAGGACAAATATATGGACTTTGCAGCAACCTGGATGAATTTGGAGTCGCTCATACTCAGTGATTTATCACAGAAACAGAGTTCCATATGTTCTCACTCATAAGAGGACCTTGAGCAATAATAATGCTATAAGAAAGCAATTGGCAGTAATAGGAAACTGTTGGTGGGGGAGGGTTTGGGATTGGCAGTTGAGGGAAACTGCTAGGGGAGGGAGGGGCATACCTCATTAACAGGGGTACCTGCATGATTAAAGTTTGTATATCTAACCCTGAATTGTACCGCATATCGTTATAATAAAAATTAAAAATATATATATTAAATGTTAGAGATTAGGAATACAGTTAAATGATGCAAAAAAATGCTTATCGGTTATCCTTTAAATGTTATAGATGAATAGTATGTTATGACTGCAATCTTTTAGTGGAAATCATATTTTTATGTAAAAATTAAAAATATACATATTAATTAAAAGTGTAAAACTGTGCCAGGCTCAGTGGCTCAGTCTGTAATCCTGTGCTTTGGGAGACCGAGGTGAATGGATTGCCTGAGCCCACGGGTTCGAGACCCACCTGGGCAACTTGACGAGACCTCATCTCTACAATAGATTTTAAAAAATTGCTGGGCGTGGTAGCACACGCCTGTAGTTCCGGCAACTTGGAAGGCTGAGGCGGAAGGATCACTGGAGCCCAGCAGGTCGAGGCTGCATGGCCGGGAGTGGCCACTGCACTCCAGTCTGGGTGACAGAGTGAGACACCAACTCAAAAAAAAAAAAAAGTTTAAAAATGTGGGAAAAAAAGCAAAGTTCCTCCACAAAGACTCTTTGCAGGGCCATTTCAAAATACGTCAAATAAATATATTTTGGGGTAAAATATTTTAATTTCCTTTAGAATCTACTATCTGTCATGTGATTCTATACCAGAGTCAGGTTAGAAATTAAGTCATATAATTCCAGAATAATCAAAAAAACCCCTCATTTAATTAGATTTTATGGTTCGTAAGGTATGACTTTACCCTTGTTTTGTATGGCCTTAGGTCTTATCTATAATTTGGTATTTTATTGCCCCCAAAGTGTCTATTTTGTCATTATTATGATCTCTATTTTAGTCTAAGCTGCAAAGGGAGGGAGTATAATAAGGCATAACCAACCTCACTTGCCATAACGGCTGGGAATTTAGCTTTCAGGTTTCCCTGGGGTCACCTAGGCCAAGCAGGGGTTCATTAAGTCTGTTGGGGGGGGGTTAGAATTTTGGTTTTGGTTTACACATCATACGGAAAAATCAACCCAAAATGGAGTAAAGGCTTAAGTGTAAAACCTGAAACTGTAAAACTCCTAAATGTAAAACCTCAAACCATAAGAACCTTAGAAAATGAAGGACATACCCTCATGGAAATTGGAACTGGCATCCAATTCCTGAACAAAACCCAAAACCCACAGGCCATAAGAGATAAGATAGACAAGTGGGACCTCATTAAACTGACAAGCTTCTGCAAAGCCAAAGAAACCATCAAGAGAGCAGGGAGAACAGCCTACAGACTGGGAAAAAGTATTTGCCAACTCCAGGTCTGACAAAGGCTTAACATCTTGGATCTACAAGGAACTCAAACGTGCTGAAAAGAAAAACCAAACAACCCCATTATAAAATGGGCAAAAGATATTAACAGATACTTCTCAAAGGAAGACATCCGAGCAGCCAACAGACACATGAAAAAATGTTCAACCTCACTAATCATCAGGGAGATGCAAATCAAAACCACACTGAGATACCACCTAACTCCAGGAAGGATGGCTATAATTAATAAGTCAAAAAACAAGAGGTGCTGGCATAGCTGCAGAGAAAAGGGGACATTTCTACATTGTTAGTGGGACTATAAGCTAGTTCAGCCTCTGTAGAAAGCAATATGGTGATTTCTCAAGGAACTAAAAATTGAGCTTCCATAAGATCTGCAATCCTTCTGATAATATACCCAGAGGAACATAAATCACTCTACCAAAAGATACATGCACACATGTTTATTGTAGCACTATTCACAATAGCAAAAACATGGAACCAACCATGCTGTCCATCAAAAGAGGACTGGATTAAAAAATGTGGTACATATACACGATGGAATACTACGCAGCCATACAAAAGAACAAAATCACGAATTTTGCTTCAACCTGGATGGAACTAGAGTCTATAATACTGAGTGACCTCTCCCAGAAACAAAGATATGAGTATCACCTGTTCTCACTCATATAGTGGACTTTGAACATCCAATGTAATACTATAAGAAAATGACTGACAGTGGTGGGAAACTATGGGGGGAGAGGGGAAGGGAGATGGGATTAATGGTAGTAAATATCTGTCTGGGGATGGGGAGACACCTGTTATCAACAAGGGTGCCTGAACGAAGCATATTTGTATACCTAACCCTTAACTATACGCCACAATATCATAATTAAAAATATTGACTAAAAAATAAATAAATAAAAAATACAAAAACTCCTAGACGAAAATATGAGAAAAATCCCCATAGGACTGGTCTTGGAAATTATTTCTTGAATGTGACATCAAAAGCACAAAAGCACAGGCAATGAAAAGCAAAAATAGTCAAATGGGATTCCATTCAGCTAAAATACTTCTGAAATGCAGCCTAAGAAATGAGAAAACATATTTGCAGACCATATATTTGATAAAGGGTTAACATCCAAAATACACAAGGAACTCTTACAATTCCATAGGGGGAAAAAAAAAACCTGACTGAAAAATGAGTAATGAACTGAAATACAAATATCTCCAAAGAAGACAAATGACCCACACTTGTTAGAATTGCTATTACAATTTTTTAAAAATCAAAAGATAAGTTGTGGCAAGGATATGAAAAAATTAGAAATCTTGTACACTATTGGGTAGGTAAAATGGTACATCTGCTATCATAAACAGTGTGGAGGTTCAGAGGGTCATAAAAAATTAAAATAGGCATAGCAATCCCACTTCTGAGTATATATCTGAAGGATGTAAAATTAGAGTTATTTTTTATTTTTAGAGTCAAGGTCTTGTTCTGTAGCCCAGACTGGAGTGCAGTGGCTCAATCATGGCTGACTGCAGCCTCAAACTCCTTGGCTAAGTTGATCCTCTTGCCTCAGTCTCCTAAGTAGCTGGGACTACAGGTGCACATCACCACACGTGGCTATTTGTTTGTTTGTTTGTTTTAAGGTAGAGACAGGGCCTCGCTAGGTTGTGAGGAACAAACTTAAACTTTTTCTTTTACTCAAATTCGTAACTAAGAGTCTTGAGGAGACACTGTCTGATAAGGACTCACCAAACAGGGTTTTACTTCCCTATTTTTTTTGCAACTTGACTCTGGCGTAACACCACATAACAAGCAAAGAAAGATACCAAAGTATCTTACGGCCCTGAAAATTCTTCTTTTGTGGATTCCCAGACTCCGGGAACCTTGTAATTCATTTATCTATCCTTCCCTGAAGACTGTCACCTATAGGACTTTATCTACATTTCAACAAGCCTAGAGTTTCCGCCCTTTGTCTCAGCAAAACATCTTATCTTCTGATAAAGAACTACATACTACTATTAAAGAAATCTTTGAATCTGCAACCTGAAAGCCCTGCTTGGAAATGTCCCTCCTTCCTGGGCCAAACTAAAGAAAATCTCACATGTATTCATTTACGGTTTTTGTAACTTTTCCCAACCCCAAACTGCATATAACCAAACCTCAATTTGGCCTCAATGGACACACTTTCTCAGACCTTCTGAGAATTGGCATTCTGTCAACAGTTGCCCACACTGGTCTTGAACTCTTGGCCTCAAGTGATTCTTCTACCTCAGTTCCCCAAATTGCTGCGATTGCAGGTGTAAGTCACAAAGCCCAACCCCCAAAATCAGTATCTTTAGGAAACATTTACACTTCCATAGTCAACTTATGGAAACAACTTAAATGTTTATTCATATAAAATGAACCATAGAGCAAGATCTTGACTCTTAAAAAAAAAAACTTGAATGTTTAATCATATAAATGAATAAAGAAAATGTGGTATATACTTACAATGGAACATTATTCATTCTTAAATATTAAAAAATCCTGTCAAATCGGACAACATGAACGAACCTTGAGAACATAATACTAAGGGAAATAAGCCAGCCACTGAAGACCAAACTGCATGACACCATTTATATGAGGTATAGAGAACAGTCAAATGTTTAGATGCAGAAAAAAGAGTGGTGACTTCTAGGGGTTGGTGGAAGGAAGAGAAAAAGAGTTTCTGTTCAAAGTATATAAGGTTTCAGATTCACAAGGTAAATTCTAGAGCTCTGCTAAACAACACTGTTCCTTCAGTTAATAATACTGTATTGTACACTTAAGAAATTCATTTAGAGGGTAGGTCTGTGAGAAAAAAATTCACCTGTCCAAAATCAAAGGATGAACATGGACACACACAGTGCAGCAGAAGTGAAATGTTAATGGCAGTCTTGCAAGATCAGGTATCTGGTAGGCAGGTACTCTCCAAACAGCTACAGCAAGTAATTTATTCTCTAGTGCATAGTCCCTCCCCCCTCTCCTCATTGGTTGAGTGCTATGGGGTGTCCAATCCTCCTGGATATTGCCGAAGTTGTATTGTTCCTCTATAAGGCATTCTTTGAACCCTTCTCTCTTTTCTTGCCTGTGAAAAAGGCCTGCCAAATGTCTTGAAGTGGGAGAACTAGGAAGCAAAATTAGCAAAGGGCTGATGGCCAGTCACCATTTTAAGAAGTTGGGGTTTTGTTTGCTCAGGGACTTTCTGAGAAAGTGTACTTTTTGAGGTCGCCATGTCGACAAGCTAATTAAGCAACTTTGATCAAACACTCCTTTGAAAATGAATCATTTAGTCTATTTTTCTTACAAATTCCCACCTCTATTTTTTTTTGAGTTACTGATTCCATTTTCATTGATATTAAGGTGTTTTTGTTTCCTTTCAAATTGTCTTAATATCTGTTGACTTTCTTCATAATAGTTGGATTTAGTTTCCATTAGTAGGAGGTTATTTTGGGCACAGGTCATGGGCCTTTGCTTATTAATTGTGGCTTCTATGAGTCTCTGTGTCAGGTCTCTAACACAAGGAATAATGCAGCACCCTATTGCTGTTAGGATTCCTGCCACAATTATAAGGGAGTTTAGGACTGAGGCTACCATTCCCCTCCACTGTGATCCATGATCCATGTGATCCATGTGGTCCATGATCCACGTGAATGGATCATCAATACCAGCATTTTCTGCCAATTCATTTGCCAAAGTTGTTAGTCCCTGCAAAGCATTAGTGATGGTCCCATCAGGGGCAGTATTGTTTGGGATGAATGTACAGCATTTTCCCATTAGTAAGACACAAACACCTCCTTTTTCTGTTGGAATCATATATAATGCAATTAGATTTTCCCTGCTGGTAGCATCTAGTTGACTAGCCACCCTTTGGAGGGCATCCCTAGTATAGTTAATAAACCTTTGCTGATTGTAAAAGTGCAATTAATCCAATCAACATTTTTGTTGATGGTAGACCACCAGAAAAGTGCGAACTCAAATCTGGCAGCTATTTGGTTTCTGGCCTTAAATTCATTGGACACTTCTTTCAGGACCAATATTGAATCTGTATATACATTGGAGTCCAAGGATCCCTTCAATTCCTTTCAGTTTCAATGACAGGCGCTATTATCCTCAGCGATTTGATGGATGGTCTATGTGAATGGAATGGCCAACTGGGCTAGTGCACAAGTTCAGTGGGACAGCAACAGGTTAAGTAGGCTCCACCAAATATCCGTTTGTGGGATATGCAGGTTGGAGTAATTGTAATTCAGTTCACCAGTGACATTTAGGACATAGGTACAGGTCAACAAGTCTTCTACAGGCTTATCAAACTCTTCTCACTGCCTTGAGAAGCAAGAGGAGTAATTCATTGCCCCTACAGAAAAGGAGGTGATTGTCCTTAGGTCTGAGCTCTGCAATGTAGGAAAGAGCAATGACAAACTCTTGCAGGTTTCATTGCCCCTTGGTATAGAGCCATCATGCAATTCATCCCTGCAGGGACTGCATCCCATCCAAGAGGAAATGGAACACCTGCGCCTGTGGCCACTCTACAGAGCACGAGTGGCAATTGCTTTTGTTAAGCACGTACACAGAAAATATAACCCATTCTACCCAGGCATTGACATCTCCATATCCTGTCTCAATTTTAACAGTTGGCCTTAAATCCTTGACTTCAATTATGGTCACTCTTTTGGGATCATTGTTAGGATGATCACGGTGATCTCTGGGACCTGAGGTTGGCTTAGGTCTATTGGAAATTTCATTTTTAACTAACTTGAGGACCAGTCACTCTAGAGGGCCTTTTCCTGTAACATCTACTCTGAATCTGTATGTCTGAGTCACCACTCTTGGCACTTAATCTAGGTAATTGGGTTGCTAATAGCTAAAAGCCCATGGCTGCATTTTAGATTTTGGCAGATGTCTAGCAGAATGCCTTTGGACAGGAGCATTTTATTTTTGAGGAGTTTCATTGATTCTCCCAGGGGTAGCTGTCCATCTCTGAAACTGAGTAGTCCACCATACATTATTCCAGCCTGCACAGGGATTGTTTATAAAATAACTCAGAAAAGGGAAGAGGTGCTTGTCTGCCTGTGATAGTTGTCTCTGGTTTTCTAGGCTCCCACAAGACAGAACTTGGCATGCCTCAAATCTGATAATTTGAGGTGATGTCGTCTTGGTTATATTAATTACTAAGCGAGTAGAAAAACCCTCTATTCTCTGTCTAGTGGCAATCCACCCAAGCCATATTATTTCAGAAAGAAGAATTCATTTAACATATCCATTTTTTAAAGTTACTTTTAGGGGCTTCTCAGGTGACCTGTGTACTTCCCATTGATCTTTAGTTTCTTTTTGGTCTATTAATTCTTTAACTCAGGTATAGTGAGTACTTGGTAGGGGTCCTTCCACGTCCTTATGAGTACGAGGTCACCAGGAAGAAAGTGATGAACAGCAAACTCAAAAGTTGGGGTCTGAGCAGGGAGTCCCTTTAACCTGAGGGATGATAAAATGGAAGATACGGTTAATATATAGTTTCTCAGAAATTGGTCCTTAGTTTCCATAGTGGAAAGATCTGTAGTTTTACCTAGATATGGGAGCCCATATAATAATTCAAAGGGAGATAAACTCATATCCTTTCATGGGACCATTCTAATTCTGAGAAGTGCAATTGGGAGGCATTTTATCCAGTGTTATTGGGAGGCATTTTGTCCAGTGTAATTTAGTTTCTTTCTTTTTTTTTTTTTTTTTGAGTTGGAGTCTCACTCTGTTGTCCAGACTGGAGTGCAGTGGCACCCTCCTGGCCACCGCAGCCTCAACCTGCTGGGCTCTGGTGATCTTCTTGCCGCAGCCTTCCAAGTAGACAGAACTACAGGTGTGTGCTACCACTACCAGCTAACTTTTTATTTACTGTAGAGACGAGGTCTTACCAAGTTGCCCAGGTGGGTCTCGAACCCTTAGGCTCAGGCAATCCACTCGTCTCAGCCTCCCAAAGTGCTGGGATTACAGGCTGAGCTACCAGGCCTGGCCAGTGTAATTTAGTTTCTAACATTAGTTTAGCGATATGGTTTTTGAGGGTCTGGTTCATTCTTTCTATTTTTCCAGAAGAAGGAGGGTGCCAGGGAGTGTGGTAATCCACTGAATTTGTAAACTTTTTATTACCCCCTGCAATGCTTGTGATATAAAATGGCTTCCATTATCCGAATCTACATTTTCTACCCGTCCAAATCTGGGTATAATTTATTCCAGAATTACCTTGATTACAGACCCTTCTGTAACAGCTGTGAGTGGGAAAGCCTCCACCCAATCAGAAAGGTGATCCACGATTACCAACAAGTACTCTAGTTTCCCCATTCTTGGCATTTTAGTGAAATCCACTTGGATGCTTTGTAATGGTCTCAAACCTGAAGGGCTTCCTCCTACAGCTTGTTTTCAGATTACCCTTTTGTTGATTCTTTGGCAGGTTATACAACCTTTGCGTACCTGTTTAGCAATAGAATAGATGCCTATGCATCCATAGGTTTTTAATATGGCATCACACATGACTTGGGGTCCCCAGTTTCTCCCCTTATGTAGCATAGTCATAAATTCCCTCATTATGGGCTTGCTAATGATCTCCCTCCCATCCGGGAGGAAGTACTGTCCATCTCCATTCCAAATGACTCCTAGCTTATTTAATTTTTCCTCTTCTTCTCTAGTGAACTGGGGTCCTAGTACCACTTTAGGGATGTTGGGAATTAGACTTAAGAGTTTGATCTTTTCTTCTAGAGCAGCCTGTTTCACGACTTCATCTGTAAGCCTATTTCCTGTAGCCTTCAGGGTGTTTCCCTTTGGTGACCGTTTACATGTATCACTGCTATTTCAGTTGGGAGCAAGAGACTTTTAGGACCTCTCTGATTAATTCTCCATGTATTAATTATTTTCCCTTACTGTTTATGAGGCCTCGCTCTGTCCAAATGTTTCCAAAGATATGTACCACCCCAAAGACATACTTGGAGTCAGTGTAGATGGTACCTTCCCATTTCACAAGAAAATTTAAGGCACGATTGAGGGTATATAATTCACAGGTTGACTCCCATCTATGACTGCATATCCATTGTGGCTTTTTCCTTCTATTACTTAGGAGGACCCATCTATGAACAGCCTAGCTCCATCATGTAATGGGACTTCTTGTGTCCGGTCTGATTTTGGTTTGATATTCAATGATGTCTAGACAATCACGGTCTATTGTCCCCTGGTTTCCTTTTCTCTTCCGTAAGAAACTAGCTGGATTCAAACAAGTGTCTGTTGTTAAGACCAAGTCATCCTTTTCTAATAGCATAGCCTCATATTTTAGGATTCGGGAATCAGTCAGCCATCTCCCTGCTTTCTGATTAAGTATGGTCCTGACTTAATGGTGAGTATTGACTATTAGGGCTCCTCCAAATGTCTGTTTCCTTCTTTCTTCAACCAATAGGGCAGTGCCTGCCACTGCTTGAACATATTCAGGCCATCCTGAGGGGGTTGGGGTTGAGGAATTTAGAAACAAAGGTGGCAGACTGTCTTTTTCCTCCCCAAGTCTGGAAAAGTACCCCTGGGGCCACACCTTGATCTAGTGTGACAAACAAGTGGAATGGTTTATCTAAGGATGGGGGTTTATCCACCTGAGACTGGGGCTGTAATAAGGGCCCATTTTAATTCCTCTATAGTCTGTTCTTCTTCTGGCGACCATTGTAAGGGGTCAGGTTCTTTCTAACAATTTAAAATATAAAATTTTTGTTCTCTGGGCATAAGATTCGATTCACAGCTGACAGTAGCCAGTTAACCCTAAAAATTGTTCTGAGGTTCCTTTTTGGTTTGGGGCAGGGTCAAATTTATTATGCCAGTTATTCTTTCTGGGTTTATTCTTCTTTTTCCCTCACTAATTGAATGCCCTAGATATGTAACCTCTTTTTCTACAAATTGCAGTTTATTCCTGGAAACTTGCAATCCCTTTTAGTCTCTGATATTTCATTCTTTTTCTTTCTGGAGACTAATGTCATTCACATATTGCAACAGCTGAGTTCCTGCCATAGGCTGAAATTCCTCCAGGACAGTTTATAAAATCTGACCAAATAAATTTGGGGCTTCAGTGAAGCCCTGGGGTAGTACCGTCCAGCATTGGTGTTGTTTTCTTCCAGTTACAGGATTCTCCCATTTAAATGTAAAGAGATCTCTACTTTTGGGGTCTAAAGGGCATGCCCAAAATGCATCTTTTAAGCCCACCACGCTGAACCATGTATGTTCATGGGGAATTTTGCTGAGGAGAGTGTAGGGGTTATGGTCCACAGGGTGTTGGGCCAGAGAATGTGATTAATAGCCCTTAGATCTTGTACTAACCGATAGGTCCCATCAGACATTATAACTTGGAGAACTGGGGTGTTATATGGTGACATACAGGACTCTAGGAATCCATCCCTTATGAGGCCCTCAATCACTAGCTGTAGGCCTTGTCTCCCTTAGTGGGAATGGGGTATTGTCTCCTACAAATTATTTCCCCTGTTTCATTCTAATTTTTTTTTTTTTTTTGAGTTGGAGTCTCACTCTGTCACCCAGACTGGAGTGCAGTGGCCACTCCTGGCCATCGCAGCCTCGACCTGCTGGGCTCCGGCAATCCTTCCGCCTCAGCCTTCCCAGTAGCTGGAATTACAGGCATGCGCTACCACGCCCGGCTGATTTTCATTCTAATTTTTAATGGGGTGACTTTTAGCCCCAGCCCCCCCTACCTTCTTTGACCCATGGTGGCCAATTTTCCTCTTCTCTTCCTCAGATAGGAAGTCCCTCATCACCTTTATTTGTCCCTTCTCTATTCCTAGTCCCAAGCTGAGCCTAACCATCAGGTCTCAACCCAAGAGGTTGAATGACCCCTCAATTTGTTCTGGCACCAATCTAAGTAGCATTTTCTCAAATATTGGAACCTGAAATCCTTCCCCTTTCCCCCCAGATACCAATAATTTTTCCCTAGAGGATTTTGTGCCCTTTGATTAAAACGTTAGGGCAGAGTGAGCAGCCCCGGAATCAACCAAAAATGTAGCCTCTTCTCTCTCAAATCCCACCTTTACATTTATCAAGGGTTCCTGGTGGGACCTATTCAGAAGGAACCCCTGATCCCCTGATCCTCATCAAACATCATGAGGGGTATCACCTTCTCTGCCTTCTTCCATTCTGGACATTCTCTCTTCAAATGTCCTAGTTTTCCACATTTTTAGCAACAGCTTACAATCTTAGGCTTTCTCCTCTGGGGTATCTTCCTTTTAATTTTCTGTTGAGCCTTTGCATTTCCCTACCCCTTTTGAGTGGAGTCCTAATCTAATCTCCTCCTGACAACTTCTTCTTACATGGAAATCAGAATTTTTGCTTTTTGTTACTGTTTTTCCTCTTCTCGTCTTATGAAAACCTTTTGAGCATCTCTTAATAATTTTTTGATTGGTTTTTCATTCCATTCCCCAATCTTTCGTACTTTCTTAGTGATGTCTGGCCAACTTTTGGTTACAAACTTAACCTTCAATAGGCCCACCCTATAGGGTCCTTGGGGTCTAATCCAGAATATTTTCTCATCTGTTCTCTAAGTCTTTGTAAGAATGCTGTGGGAGTTTCCTCCCTTTCTTGTTGAATCTCAAATGCTTTTGTAACATTTTGTGATCCGGGAGTGGGAGTGGATTCCTTGATTCCTTTGATTATCAATTCCCTGAGGTCTTGCATTTGAGCTTGATCTCCAGGATAATTATTATCCCAGTTGGGGTTGGTATTTGGGAACTGTGCTTCTACTGGTAAGACCCCTTGTCCAGGAGAGTGTTGCTTCTTCCAGGTAGTCATAGCTGCTCTCCTAATAATCTCCCTTTCCTCTCCCATAGACAGGATATTCACAATGGACATCATCTCAGCCCAAGTGTAGAAACTGGGCCCTAGGAATTGTTCTAATTGTTCTGCTAAACCAAGGGGGTCTTTGAGATGTGATTTCATCTCCTTTTTGAAACTCCTGACTTCAGAACTTGTAAGGGGAACATTTACAAATCTGATCTCTCCCTGTCCTTCAGGGACTTCTCCAAGGGGGATACTAGATGCCTGTTGTTTAGGAGGAATAGGGCAATTCTCTATAGCCTTCCTACATTGTTTCAATTTTTTTTCTTAATGTGGGGAAGGGATTTAAAGGGGCTGTTGATTCAATTCTCTCATGGTCTCTGGTCTGTTTCCCCCCATTCCTCCAATTCCTCTGTTGCCCTTTGAGTTTCTTGCTCCCTATTTAGTGTAACATATGAAGGGGGCAGACATTAAAGGGGGTCCCAGGACTTTTCCTTAGACTCCCCTCTTTCTTTCCTTAGAGGGAACATAGGGCTTCAATACTGGTAACCAACAGAGGGTATAATCCATTTCTTCCTGTGAGGATGGGGTCTTCTCATTGACATACATAATCAAGGCGTGGATTATCCTGTTCACATCAGAACCAAATTTGGGCAAAAAGACTGAAGGTTTATGAATTGGGTCTTTGGGCCAGATAAAACAACCATATTTAATCATTTTTCTTTTCTTCTTGTACTTGGTACAAGAGCTATCCCCCCAAAACCTCAACATTCTCCCCAATGGACTACCCAGGGTAATATCAGAGGGAGAATCCTTATTTCCCCCTTTCCTTGGTTCCTTATACCTAGAATTTTTATTCCCCATTTGCAACTGGTCCCTGTACTTGAATTTCCCTAAACACTCAACCCCCCCATACTAGAAGTTTCTTGCACACCCTGAGAATCACTTCATCTGCCTCCAACTGTTTCCCCCATGGGAGAGCAAAACCACAAATTGGAACTCTGCTCTTGCTTCATATCTAGGATACATCTCAGTCACACACACTTGACCTCTGAAATGCCCAACCACAAAGGCAGTACATATAGTCCAATTTTTCTTATCTTGGCTTGTGCATGAAGTTGCCTGGTTGCTGAAGTGCCTACTTTCTCCCCTGTGTCACTTCTGCTGTCTCTGGAGCAATAGTCTCAGGTATATTTGTGGTCTCATGAACAGCTCAGACAGCCAAGCAGAAAAGGCTGCCTGAAATCGAGTGAGGCATGTCTCCTCCTCTGCTGGGGTCTCCCTCCCACAGTTGCAGAATATCCCGGATGAGTCCCCAAATTGTGAGAAATAAACTAACCTGTCCAAAATCAAAGTATGGACATGGAGGCACAAAGTGCAGCAGAAGTGAAACTTTAATGACAGTCTTACAAGATCGGGTGTCTGGTAGGTAGGCACACCTGAAATAGTTACAGCAAGCAATTTATTCCCTAGTGCACAAGCCCTTCCCCCATCTCCTCATTGGCTGATTACTATGAGGTGTACAATCTTCCCAGATGTTGCCTGTTTCATTATTTCCTGTAAGGCTTTCTTTGTCCCCTTCTCTCTCCTGCAAAAAAGGCCCGAGGAGGGAGAAGAAACAGGAAGTAAAAAGAACAAAGGGCTGATGACCAGCCACCATTTTAAGAAGTTGGCATGGTTCTCCTGGGTTTTGTTTGTTCAGGGACTTTCTGGGAAAGTGTGTTTTGAGGTTGCCATACCTGCAAGCTAATTAAGCAACTTTTGTTAAGCAATCCTTTGAAAATGAATCATTTAGTCTATTTTTCTTACAGAGCACATATTGTATTACCACCACACATACATACAACATACACACAAAAAGTATAGGGAAACAGAATACAGGAGAGATCAATCATAATTATATTAAAAGTGACATAAGGTTGACTTGATTGCAATAGAAAATGCATAGGATTAGATATTGGCTGATTTCCACTCATTTGCTAAGTCTACTCATCAAATGTACATTGAGAATTGTTTTACAGTCAGATTCTGTGACTGGTGCTGGTATTAGAGATGAACATGTTACCAGCCTTGCTCTTCATGAAATAAAGTTTAATAAATATCACCAACCCAGAAAGGTTATACTTGAGATAATGTACAATAAGAGTCATAATACTGATGTACCACAAAGAGGGGAAAAAAATAAGGGGAACTTTTATTTTGGGATGAGGCTAGAAAAATTCTTTCATGAAAAGGTCAGCTTTGAGTTTAATTTGCAGTAACAGGAACTGATCAAGTAGACAACAGGGATAATGGGACACAGCATTTTAGTCAGCAGCAGCATGAAATTTTGTGCAAATGAGACAGACCTAGGGGATCTTAAGTCCCTGTCAAATGGGTGATTGTCAGTGCTCTGATCAGATCTCCTGGGTCTCTTTGACCATTCTCCTTACTTCTGCATGTGTTTTCTGGTAACACAGCACCTGCAACCCTTTTAGGATATAGTACATAAAGAGATGGCTAAAAATTTGCATGTCCTGTCAGTCCTAAGCTAATGCCTGACTGATGCCAGAATGCAAAACCTTTAGACTCCAGTAAGTACAGGTTTTGAAGAATCATTTATACCTAGAGCACCTCTGCAAGATTGGTTTGAGGCCGGGACTTTCTCTGAAATCCCATCATTGCTTCATTTCTCCTCTCCTGTCGTTATTCCCTGTCCCTTACCAATTTCTCCTGGGAGCACTTCCTTAATAAATCACTTGCATATTAATCCTTGGTTCAAGGTAAGTCTCTGAGCAACCCATCCACAGACAATGGAGAACTAACACCTGAGTTAGAAAGTTCCTACAGTCATTTTCAAAATCAAGTGAGATAATGTACAATGGAACTTTGCAACTATAAAACACTAGACAAATGTAAAATATGGTTTATTACTGATAACTAATGTTCTGGTATTTTTAACAATTGAAAGTGAGGATTGTAGTTGCCCTTCATTATTGAGGTTATCAGAATGAATTCATTTTTTAGAAAGAATCATCCAACACCAGCTATTAGGACTCAATACTTTTGAAGATGGCAATCCTTATTATTTTAAAAGATTACTTAGACCAAGGGTGAGTTTCTCAGGATATTGTGGAATGCCTGAAAAACTTAAAAATCTAACATCGAAAACTACTTTTTTTTTTTTTTTAGATAATTTAAATAGTTTGCTTAGAGGTTATCCTGATGATCCATTATGATTTCTTCTAATTCTTTGGTTATATGGAAACTTACATGAGTATGTCTGTGAAGATTAGAGGTAATATTGACCTACCCATTACAGTTCGGATAGGTTTTTTTTTGTTTATTTGTTTTGCTTGGGATTTTAGTGACTAAAGAGTGTGTAGAAAAGAAAAAAAGACTTGTCAGGCCAGTATTGAAGTACTAAATTTAGATTACATATAAAATATCCATAAAATACTACTTTAAAATGCTGTCTTTCAAGGAAAAGCAAAGACTGACATAACTTTTCTTTCCTTAGCATTTAATTAATGAATGAATCTATTTGGGAATACTGATTTTATTAAGTTTTTAAATTTTCTTTTTAGAGACAGGATCTCATTATGTTGTCCAGGCTGGACTTGAGTTCTTGTCTGCAAGTGATTTTCTTGCCTTATTCTCCTGAGTAGCTGGGACTATAATGCATGCCACCACAACCAGGGTTTTTTTTTTTTTTTTTTTTTTTTAATGCCAGCAAAGGAAGAAAACTTTTAAGTGATTTGTGTAGCTTCAGACACCTCTATTCTGTATTATTCTTTCCTAGGGGTAAGCGCTTTGTTGGACTCATTGATATGTACATTGTAATTTTAGGTACACTTGAGGAATCAAGCACCGGGAACTACATAATCATTAAAACTTACTCCTTTTTGTCATGAAACTGTTTACATTAGATGATAGGATTCTTAATATGATTCACCTTCCTTTCCGTAGTACACACACACAGCAAGTATACCAGGCAAGGATAATTTAACTATTAAGGAAATACATAGAACACACCAAAAAATGACCCCTTCTTCTTTTGGAACCTTTCATTTTTCCTCTACAGTCCTGGAAAAGCTGATCAAAGAAAACCAAATGCTTAAAAAAAAATTCCCATTTGAGACAAATGCTTCTCTCACCCCAAACTTCTGATAAGTACAGTTTTCTAGTGTCCTCTCTCTCTCTCTCTGTCTCTCTCTCTCTCTCTTTCTCTTGACTTAGTTTCATCCCAAAAGAATGACCCCACATTTTCTTTTTCTTTTTGGAATTCCTGCTAGTTTATAAAAAGGCTTTCCATGTTAGACAAATCTTTTGCTTTGACTCTAAAAACTGGTGTTTAGGTAATCTCCAGGATTAGTATTCTGAGATAAAGTCCTCAATACATTGTCAATCTTTTTTAAGCTATTTCATAAATCCTGAGAAGTCCTGGTTAGCACAGCTGAAACAAAAGCATTATTAGTGTCATATGTACAGTGATACTGAGTTGATGTTCTCTTTTCTTTCTGGATTTCTATGTGATTAGGAAAAAATTATAATTATTTTCTCTGAATGATTCCTCTCTGTTATGGGCTGAATTGTGTTGCCTGAAAATGTAGATATGGAATTCCTAACTCACAGTACTTCAGAATGTGGCTGTATATGGTCCGACAATTATGTTCATGAACATGCCACCATGTGCTTCTGTTGGCAGCACTGTGCAAACAACTAGGTAAGGCTCCATAACTTTGATATATCAGTATCTCACAGCTGTGTTCATTTTGATGTGTGGCAGTGACTTGCTGAGTGGTGTTCATTATTTTTCCATATTTGTGTGTGCCATTGTGAGAGTGTGAGAGCCTGAATTAGAGCAATGAACAAACAATGCATTTCTTGCTAAACTTGGCAAGAGTGGAAGTGAAATCAGGGACATGCTAGTCAAAGTTTATGGGGATGATGCCATGAAGAAAACATCAGTGTACAAATGGATTAAAGGTTTTTCTGAGGGGAGAGAAAGCATCACTGATGAAGAGAGGCCAGGATGGCCAGGAATGGGCAGAACTGACAAAAACATTGCAAAACTTCATCCAATTGTGTGTCAAATTGCTGGTTGACAGTGAGAAACAGGAAAATCCTAACTGAAAATCTTGGCATAAGAAAGGCATGTACAAAAATGGTCCTGAAGGAACTCTTGCATCATGACAATGCACCAGCTCACACAGCACTGTCTGTGAAGAAGGTTTTACCCAGTAAACAAATAACTGTATTAGAACAAACTCCCTACTCAACTGATTTGGCCCCCAGTGAAGTTTTTTTAAACTCAGATATAAAGGAAATATTGAAAGGAAGACATTTTGGTGACACTCAGGACATCAAGGGTTATGTGACCACAGCTCAGATGATGGTTCCAGAAAAAGAGTTCCAAAATTGCTTTGATGGGTGGACTAGGTGCTAACTTCCCAAGGAAAGTACTTCAAAGGTGACTGTAGTGATATTTGGTAATGAGGCATGGAGCGCTTTTTCTAGGATGCATTGGTGAACTTAATTGTCAGAACTTGTATTTGGAGATAAGGTCTTTAAAGAGGTAATTCAGTCTTTAAAGAGGTAGATAAGGTCATTAAGCACCTAATCCAATAAGACTAATGCCCTAGTAGGAGAAAAGATTAGGCCACAGACATATACACAGACAGAAGACCATGTGAGAACACAGAAAACTAAGGAGAGTGTCATCAGAAGGAAGCAATCCTGCTAGCACTTCAGTCACGGACTTCTAGCCGCCATAACTGTCAGAAAGTAAATCTCGATAATTTAGGCCACCCAGTCTGTGGCACTTTGCCATGGCAGTCCCGGCAAATGAATACCACCTCCCTTCCACAGTCTTCATCCACTGACACTGTCTAAGAACCTGTTAGAGCTAATGTTACAAGACTTTATGGAGAAAAAACAAGGAGTGAGTTTGGATCTCAGAGTATCCTTTAGAGTTTTGTGATCTTTCACCCTTCAACCATGCCCTCATCTTTCTCTTCTGCCCAGAACCTCTGCCTGCTTCCTGCTCAATGAAATCTCACCTTCCTCTGTTTGAGAGCAGAGATAGTTAGAAAACAAATAGGCAGACAGGATGGGTCCTGACAATAAAGTAACAAACTTCCAGCAAGCCTCTGGGACTGAAGCACAAAGACTTGATTCCTTAACAAACTCCATTGAAAGGCCCTCAGATTATAACAAAAACACTCACTTCCTAGAATTGAAAAACACACCACAATACCTCCAGCTGATTGGTGCTAAATGCCAACCAAGCAGCTCATTACTAGACCTCTACCTCCAGCTGATTGATTCTTAGTATTGACCAACCATCACAGCTAGTGTTAACAAATCAGCTCACTGCTCATACCAGTCAATCAAATGATTCTGGGACTATATAAGGACCTGGTTTTGGCAAACTCTTTCAGGTCCCCACCCCATTGTGGGAGCTTTTCTGTCTTTCTTTTTTTTTTTTTTAGAAAGCAGGATTTATCAAAAGGACAGAAAAGCTTCCACAGTGGGAGTGGACCCAAAGGGGTTGCCCCTCTGTCTTCTTAGTAAATCCTACTTTCTCACCTTCCAGTTGTCTGATTTCTCTGGGCACGAGACTAGAACCTGGACTCTAAGAGTTGCTGAAATTCCTTGGAGCTGAAGAGCTAGGCCTACCCTAGAGGCTGGCTTGCCAACTGACAGAACCAGCTGGCAGAACCAGTGGAAGCCAGAGATCTGCCAGTGGAGTGAAGCTAGAAGTGAGACTGATGACAGGAAGAGAAGAGTTGCTGGGACTAGGAGACTAGGAGAAGAGATGAGACACTTCTGGGGACCTGGCTTGCCAGCTCATCGAGCTAACACTCATTGGGGCTTGGCTTACCAGCTCATAGAGCTAATAGCTGACCAGATTTCTAAAAAGTATCATGTTAACAAGTGGGATATACATAGACCTGGGTTTGATTTCTTGTTTTCAGATACTGGATATTTTTCATCCAATTACTTGCCATTTTATTGTTTGCTTGCTTGCCTCTGAACTAGAAAAATTAATACCAGTCTCAAGGGCAGACCGATTAAGTGAGAAAATCTATGCGGAGTGTCCAGCAATGTATATTTAAAAAAAAAAAAAAAGATCTCTCCTTCTTTCTCCTGCACCATCTCTTCCCTTCCAAAACTGTCAGAAGAGAAAGAGGGACAAACATTGACCTGAACCCCATGGGTCCCTTCAGACCTTATTTTTTTGTGGACTCAAGACAAGGCTGCCATCTGAAGGCATTTTCATTTCCCTTCTCATCTACTCTCAGTGATAATTTTCTCATGGATTTTGCATTAGAAATCTCAATTTTGAGCTGGGCGTGATGACTCAAGCCTATAATCCCAGCAATTTGGGAAGCTGAGATGAGAGAATTGCCTGAGTCTGCAGGTTTGAGCCCAGCCCAGGCAACTTGGTGAGACCTTGTCTCTACAATAAATAAAAAAATTAGCTGGGCATGGTAACACATGCCTGTAGTTCCAGTTACCTGGAAGGCTGAGGGGAAATGTCGCCTGAGTCCAACAGATCAACACTGGGGTGGCCGTGAGTATGCCATAGCACTCCAGCCTGGGCGACAGGGTGAAACTCCAATCAAAAAATATACATATATCAATTTTGTATATGTGTAGAAGAAACTCCTCTGCTGGATTATAAGAGGCTCAACTTTTAAGACTCCTTCGATTTCAATTTATGATGTCAGTTGCAGTTGAAGTGCTATACCAAGCACATTCCCTTCACCTCTGAAAGCCTGTATACTTCTTAGATTTGGTAGAAAGAGAGGTAAAACTTTCTAGTTATGGGTGCAAAGCTACAGCGTCACTTAATACAGAATCATGGCTCTACGTTACCCTCCTTTACCTGTCAGACTCCCCACCACTAGGATGTAGTCTCCATTAGAGCAGAAATTTTTTTTTCATGTTGTTTTCTGTTGCATCTTCAGTCCCTAGAAGAGTGCCTAGCCTGTAGTAGGCTCTCTGTAAATCTTTACTGACTGAATGAATGACTACATTTTCCTTCTTATCCCTGTGGATTTTCAGCCCTCATCCAACTCAATCCTCCCGCATACTTTTCTCCAGCGCAGAACTCCGACGTTCACCAAAGCTGCCTTACCCTTCAAGTGGCTTAACCTGTTTCCCAATGCCCCAGAATATTTCCTTCTGTTTTATAGTCTTTTTCTTTTTTAATTTTAATTTTGACCAAATAGATGTTCTTTGTCCATATTTCATGGGGCAACCATCATATACGAAAAATAGTGATCTGCCGGGGACCAGCTCCAGCCGGGTTAAGGGTACCCCAAAGGTGGAGACAGCTTCGGTGATTGGGGGGAAAAAGAGAGAGAAAGAAAGAGACTGGACTCCAGTCTAGTGCAGAAGCGATGTGTGTTATTGGGAATTACAATGGGTCTTTTATACACAAAGTCAGATGTGGGAGGGGCGTCCCCCACCCACCAGAAACCTTAATCCATGAAAACTTAATCAATGATTGCCTTTAAGCCCTTTTCATATGATAATCTTAAAATCCCATATGACAAGTTAAACAATTCTATAGAAGCTTAAGTATTTACTTTACAAACGAAAGTGGCCCATCCCAGAATGTTTGGAATGTGGTCCAGTCCAAAGTTCACAGTGGGCTACCTGCAAGTAACCCAGCCGCATTCTTTCAACAAAATGGCTGTCTTCTAAAACTATATTCTACAATTTACACCTTCAATAAATCCTAAGATCATGACCCAGAAGCCTGTGACCAATACTAAGGCTCTTAGATGTGACACAAGTTTAAATTATAAGTTGTGTGAAAGCCAAAACTGCAGTTTGTGGAAGAATGGGAGCAATGAGCTTCTAAAGTTAGCTTGTGTTCGTCCTGATCTCAGAGTTTCTGTGTTTTGAGCTCACAGGAACTTAATCTGGTTAGTGCTGAGTAGAAAGGGGGAGGAAATGGGGTCAATAGCTCCCGAATGCATCCTAGTGGTCTCGGGGTCAACGGCCCTTCCTGATCCCTAACGCTCAGTGGGCCTCTGTGGCCGGCTCCCAACAGTGATCCCTGCTTGCCCTGGTTGCTCACTATCACTCTTCATCTTGTCACCAGCAGCTAATTCCTCCTTATTGGTTTCCTGGCATTTATTTTCATATCTTCAGTATTATATTTATGTGAGTGCCGGTGAGCGTAGCTTGTTTTTCCGCAGTAGCAAAATCAGTTTAGGAATTGGAGGTGAGTTTTAGAAACTTTGACAGCAACTTTACCTTGTCATACTATTCCCCATCACGATCATTTTCTTGAAATTCATTTTTACTGTGCCTTAGCAAAGTAGGAGGTTGTGGTGGGTTGGAAACTAAAACCAAAACAAAATGGGTCCTTCTGCACAGAGAGTCTGAGCAGTGCTAATCTCAGCTGCTGAACAACTGTGCTGGAGTCTGTCTTCTGGGTCGTCCTGCGAGTCCCCTCACTCCCTGTGCCACGTGAGACTCCAGCTCCCGCACGCAAGGCCATTCTTCTTTTTCTTTTCTTTCAGTCGGTTGGCAGCACATATTTATGCAGTAGATTCCTGATAAAAGGATCAGAAGCATGAGAATAAATTATTTTTAGGCACTGTTGGTTTGATATCTCAATGTAACTCACAAATAAGTGACAATTCTAGTTCAAAAATCATTTTCACCAGTAATTTGATGATATCCATCATCTTCTAGCACGCACTAGTCTACGAAGAAGTTCAATGGTTTTCTTATTTCCAAAACTCAGTTTATGTCATTTATTTTTTTCTCCCTGAAACAGTCACAGATTTTTCTTTATCCTCAATGTTCTGAAATTTTGTAATTCAGTCAAACTTGTGTCTTTCAGTTCTAAGTCATTTCCTTTTATGTCATATTACTTTCTCCCCACAGTTTTATGGTCTCTCTTTTCACCTAAAATTTCCTGTCATTGCATACAGAAAATGTTGAATTGATGTTTTAATTTTTTTTTAGATTTGTTCTCTCATTTTCCATGTATCATTTTGTTCTCCTTCCTGACTGTGCAGGTTGGGTTGGAGACAAAACCACCCTTCTCAAAGACTTTCAACCAATGCCCCAATTTCTAGCCCTTGTTTCACCCCATCTTCCATGGCATGTGTGAACATGTGATTCCAATTCTCAAGGCAAACCATTTCAATTTTAGGAATTTAATGATTTGTTTTATAAAAGCATTCCTCTGTACAAAGGCTTACATTTTTTATTTTTGCATTTTGCTGCACCAGTTTCTAATCCTTTACTTGCTTTACATATTGTAGCTTGAGGTAACAGATGTCACAGTTTTATTGAAGTTGGAGATCCTGTTCTGTGTTCTCCTTGTCTCACTGAGGTAATTATAAGAAGGGGGGTGCAAAAATTGTGTTTTTGCATGACCGTGAAACCAGAAGTACCATTCTTTTATTTTATTTGAATTCAAATCAATATACCTTTCCTCCAAGAAGCTTTCCTGAATGACTCATTTTCTCAACACTTCCGTATCCTGTATGCCATTTCTCTCTCTCTATGTATATGTGTGTGTATATACAAATATACTTTTAGGTTAGTAATACACTAAAACAATTTTATACCATTCTGGGGTTGTCTACTTGCAATTCAATTTATTTTTAAGCTCTTTGATAGTAGAGCCAAGTCAACCCATAAACAAAGCAATGGCCAAGCTTTTCTGCAAACAGAGGCCTCTATAACATCAAGTGATTCTACTGTGCAAGCAGATTTGGCGACCACTGACTAAAGTGGTATGTAGAATTAGAAGAGAAAATGGGTGAGGAGAGAACCTTAGTAAAAGTATTGACTGAAGAAGAGAAGCTGATTGAGGAGAATACGAAGGGACTTTAGTGGAAGAGAACTGGGAAGCACAGTCTTCTGGAAAAGGGAAAAGGGAGAGACAGAATGAAAGAAGAATCAACAAAATTATAAGGATGGACAAGTGACCACTGTATTTGGCATGTAAAAGCCGGGCTCGATGGCTCAGCCTGTAATCCTGCACCTTTGGGAGGCTGAAGTGAGTGGATTGCCTGAGCCTGTGGGTTCGAGACCCACCTGGGCAGGCGAGACCTCATCTCTACAATAAAATAAAATAAAAAATTAGCCGGGCGTGGTAGCGCACGCCTGTAATTCCGGCTACTTGGAAGGCTGAGGCGGAAGGATTGCCGGAGCCCAGTAGGTCGAGGCTGCGGTGGCCGGGAGCGGCCACTGCCCTCCAGCCTGGATGACAGAGTGAGACTCCAACTGAAAAAAAAAAAAAAGAATTGAGTACCTTTGCAAGGGCAGTTACCCATAAAAGAAGGATGTTAAGAACAATTTGGGAAAGAGATTTTTCAAATCTTCCTACTTATTTGTAGTAATCTAACTTATTCCTATATATGTGTAATGTGAAATATATATAATATATTTAATTTGTTATAATATATTACATACAATAATATATATATTGTTTTTCCCAATAGGAATGCTTTCTTATTTGGAAAATCTTAAGAAAATTCTTATGTATAACCATTTTTTAGAAAGGTATAAGAATGACTATAGTAAAGCCAAAAAAAAAAAAATTAGATAAATCCACTTCTTTCAGAAAAAACAAAAAAGGAGGTCATAGTGAGTTTATACAAGTAAGAAGGATGTGCAAATTGTCACCAGATGCTTTTCACTGGTTAGATGCCAGCAATTGAATAAGCTTCTCTTCTGCATCAGGGCATTTAAAGAGGTACTTTAGGTCTTTCAGGCCACCAGGAAGCCTGTTAATAAAAGACTGACCTAATGATGAAATGGCCTAAGTGGTATTAAGTATCAAGCTCTTAGAATGCTCAGTGCCTGAGAGATGAATAGCTGGGAGAATAGTTTAAGGCAAAAAGCTTTGGTCCATTGCCCATTGGCATAGACAACACAAGTTTAGAAATCCAATTTAAGGGACATTTTTTGTTTGAAGTTTATTGCTGTTGCCATTATAATTATTATATTTCCCCCATGTTGAACTGACCACACTTGCCTGTGGATGACTATGTAGCCTGTGTATATTTTATTAGATACACTAACTTATAAACAACTCTCCCTGATAGACTGTAAGGCTATCAAGGGAAAGAATGATGTCTTCCGATTCTTTCATTAAGAGACCAAGAACAAAATGATCAATTAATAAAAATTCTTATTGTGAAAATCAGAAAAAAATCCCAAACAAGGATTTTAAATTTATTGACGGCCATTGCCTTGCGAGACTCTGGTGTGGCCATGTGCTCTTTGAGCAATGGCTGTCGCCATGCTTCCTGGCTTTGGCCCCCTCTCCTACCTTGAGGAGGTCAATCTTTTCCCTCCCTTCTCTTTCTCTCTCTAATTTTCTTTTAAATAAACTTTTCTTTCTTTGCCTCTTAAAAAAAATTTATTTGCAAATAACATTCCTTTCTTCAGAAAGGAAAGTTTTAAATTAAAGGCTCGGACTGACTTGACCCTAGTGCAGATTGGTGCTTTTAGGATTGCTATTTCTTAATCATTTCCCAAAATTCCTCAAAGTAATTTATAAGAACAGTCTTTTGACTTCTAGAGTGCAAAATAGCCACTGTGGTTTATGATTTTTCCACCTTTCCTCAAGGTACCTGAATGCTTCTGTTTCTTTTGATGATAAAATAAGCAGGTTCCTATTGGCTGATAGCTGTGGCTCTATGAAATAAACCTTCAAGTTTAATAGTAATGGATACCGAACAAATGCAATATTCACACGTCTTAGAATACTCAGAAATGATGAATGAAAGACTTGAATATGTGGCTTAGGTTTTGAGTCACTTTCCCACATTTGGCTGTACTTTCTGTGAGGCATGTGTTCAAAGGAAAACTCACAAAGTTATGTTCCTTATAATATTTGCTCTGCCCAAGAAACATTTTGCAAATATACTTTAGCAGACATGTGACACATACCAAAACCAAATTCTAATCCTACTGCCAACAAAGCTTGGCCAGTGCTTCTTCACACAGATGCACAATGTTTACACATAGCATACCTGATTGTTCCATCATCTACCCACAAAATACATTGCTTCTTCCACATAGACTGTAGTTTCCATGGCAACAGAGAGTTCATCTAACAATGAAAGCACACACAAGTAGATTTCCATTTCTACATGCCAAAAATCTAACCACCTTCTCCAGTCATAGAGCTTATGTTTCCCACCAGGAAGGCAAGGCTAAGAATGAAGTACTACTAGTACTTTTAAAATCAAAATTAAAATTTCTAAATGTGTCAGTATAGTTTGGTGTTATCAAGAAGAAACTTTTATTTATCCAACTTTGGAGAGAGGTTACTAGGGATCATTTGGATATAGGCTTCAGATACGTTATGGCTAACCCTGAGGGACACTAGTAATGCTGGGGGAGAGAAGATCCACTTTCTCCTACTACTAGCATCCCTTTGGTGAACTAAGTCCCCCGTTTTTTTTCTTTGTAGGCAAGCTTGTTGAAAATGGTCTGCACCTTCTCACTTTCCATATACTCCAGAACCCTATTACAATCTTTAGTTTTGTCTTGGAACTGCCCTTGCAAAGGCACTCAATCCTTTTACATGCCAAATACAGTGGTCGCATGTTCATCCTTATAATTTTGTTGATTCTCCTTTCATTCTGTCTCCCCCTTCTCCCTTTTTCAGAAAACTATGCTTCCCAGTTCTCTTCCACTATAAAGTCCCCTTGTATTCTCCTTGATAAGCTTCTCTTCTTCAGCCAATACTTTTAATAAGGTTCTCTCGTCATCCATTTTCTCTTCTAATTCTTCATATCTCTTTAGTCAATGGTCGCCAAATCTGCTTGCACAGTAGAATCACTTGATGCTACAAGAACTCCAAAGGCTGTGTTGGAGACAGAACCACCCCTCTCATAGATTTTCAACCCATGCCCTAATTTCTAGCCCTTGCTTCACCCCACCTTCCATGGCATGTGTGAATGTGTGATTCCATTCTCAAGGCAAAACCATTTCAATTTTAGGAATTTAATGATTTGTCTTATAAAAGCCTTACAAAAAACTTGCACCTTTTATTTTTGCATTTTGCTACACCAGTTTCTAATCCATTACTTGCTTTACATATTGTAGCTTGAGGTAACATGTCGCTAGTTTTATGAAGTTGTAGATCCTGTTCTGTATTCTCCTTGTCTCATTGAGGTAATCATAAGAAGGGAGGGTGCAAAAATTGTCCCAGTGCAGTCCAGTCTCTGGGGACAAAATACAGGTATTGGTATATTTTGAAATTCTCCCAGTAGATTTCAAATGTGTAGACATGTTTGAGAAATCATAGCCCTAGAGTGTTTTCCCTTTCCTCTTAATTAACTCCAACTAGCTGATACTTAATATCTAGTCTTGTACCTTGTTTAGGATTAATCATGTCTGTGAAATATACTCAGTTACTACCTGAAATTTCTCAATCGTATCTCGTTATTTCAGAGTAAAATAAATAAAATCATCACCAGGATATTCAAAGCTCCCACAATTCATGTTCTTCTTGCTGCCTAAACTCTATCTCATACAACTCTCTAGTCTTGCTCTAAGTTCCTGGCACATTCCCGCCCTTCTGCCTGGAATTGCCTTTCTCGCTTGTCTCATTCCAACATGTCCATCCTCACTCGGTCTGGACATTTCCCTAATACCTCCTCCTCTCACCCACTGTGAGCATTGTTGATTGTGGCTCTCAACCCACTTATATCTTTGTATTGACTTATCTTATAATAGATGATAATTTATCTGAGGGTAGAGCATTTACTTTTTTACTTCTCTACCCAAAGTGCAGAGTGCCTTGAGCACACTGCATGTTCAGTGTTTGATGAATGAATAAATAAAATAATACGATAGTTGGGAATGTATGCATCCAAGCTGTGTTCAGAAAGGATTTTTATGAGACTGACTTCTTCAGGGAACAAGGAAAGTCATATAGAGCCACAGAGCTTTCCTGCAGGTGTTACGGCATTCTTCTCTTCCTCATGCTTGCTACTTGTCCATCTGGCAAATGAAGCATCTGGAAACCTTCATGACACTTGGGGATCACCCTGAACACCATTTTTTAGCAACAGAATATCCAGCAAGAGCTTTCAACGAGCTGTTCCAACAGCTGGACATTATAAGCAACCACCTGCTAACAAGAGGCTTTGACAACTTTGGGGCCAGAAGGGGATAAGGAGGAAAATATTTAGCACAGAATGCCTTGATCACTTACCAAACAGATGCAAGGTGTCTTGAAAAATTGATTCTGAATAAGATAAAAATTTGAACTGTTTCTACAACTATGCAGTTCTAAGTTAATCTTGAGATCATTATTTAAAAACTGACATGAAAGCTACAACTTAAAAATAAATTTGGGTGAATATTCCCCCTTTTGCATATTGTATCTTGGAACCACAAAAGAAGAAGGTCTAAAAGAAATTGTCATAATAAAAATATGCGCTTAATGACACCAATGGCAAGACAAAACATTAAGGAGAAATGAGGTAATGAGCGTCTTTTTCACTTGGATTTCGTAAACCTCTTTTGCTTTTTATATCAGCATTACCAAACAAAATATTGAGTACTGAGAAGCTAAAATGCAAGTCACTTTTCCACAATTATCTAGCAGAAAGCCTTCAGTATCAATTAACCAGCTGTTGTAAGGTCTACCAGTTATAGCATTCGCTGTCTTTTCAAATCTTTTCCTATTGTCGGTGGTAGAAAATGATACATACATAACAATCTCAGTCTTATTAAATTAATTTTATGAAGTTATGTCCAAAGATATCCAAAAAGACAGGAAGTTATTGTCACAAAAGAGGCATCCATTGGGAATACTGTGTCTAAGTAACATACACTGTGATTCAAGCTGGCTTTCTGGGCATGTGACTCAAGCCAGCACACAGGGTATTGCCCATGGAATAGGCTTGCACTTGTTTTGATGTTCTACTGCTGCCATCTTGAAATTCTTGATGTTTGAACTGGGCTCCTCCCATTTTTATTTTTCCCTGGGCGCTGCAAATTATGCACCTGGTCCTGCCTGCAGATCTTCATTAAGCATTTTCTCTGAAATGTGTCTAAAATCAATAGCAAAGACAGCATTAATAGTGAAAGGAAGTTGTGGGTGGCAGCCTATTGCTATAGGGAGGCAGAGAGAGGATTAGCCCATCTATCTTACCTCTGTAGATGCAGATAGATCTCTGGCATTTTTGACATGACCTCATGGTGTCCTTTTTTATTCTCTGCACGCTGTTTTTTTGCCTGACAGAATTCCCAGGGATGATCTCTGTTTACAAGGGAATGGTTACTTCTTAGGGAAAATATTATAACTCAAAATGCCACAAATGTCATCAAAAACTTCAGTCAGGTAATGGGATGCTTGAGGCTCACATATTGTAATACATGTGGAAATAAATCATCTCTTTGCAGAGTTGATAGTGTGGTTCAGGGAGACTAAGTAATTTGCTGATTTCAAGGTAGACTGACAGACTGAACGCATTGATGGATTTGCTCTTCAGTTTTTATTATGTTATTCTCAAAAAAATTTAAGCTAGTTCACAAAAGGATAATTAGATTTCTGGCATGAATGTAGCACATTCTACTATCATCTTTTCTCTTCATTTGTACCTATTTGGTAGAAATAGATATGCAACTGGCATATGGATCTCTAGATGGGATAGCAAAGAAAGAGAGATGAGATTTTTTCAGTTGAGACATTTACTGAATTTTCATAGAGTAAGACAGAGGTGTTTAGATAATAGACACTGAACTATTGTTTTGGCTTAAGAATCACTTTGGCTCAAATTGACGCAAGAATGGAAGGCAAACTTCTTATAGTCTTATATTCTATCATCTTTTTCAGGTAATATGTAAAACTAGTCTAAACTTCCAAATATATGTAACTTTAAACTAGATATTTTCACAATCACCTTTATTTTTCTGTAAGTCCTATCAGGCTGACGTCCCAAAGAGACTCATGACTCAGCTGCCCATGAGACCACCTTCTCCACGTGAGAATGTGGAGAAAGTGGTTACCATGAGTCTTCCTCATCACACACGATGAAGGAAAAAATTCAGAGTATGGTAATGGTGACCCATAATATTTACTAAAAAAAGAGCAAACTTTAGCATTTTGCTCTAAAAAGTTTATTTTAACAAAAATAACCAATAAATATCTGTTAAACGCGAGTGTGTAGGTGATGCAGATATGCATGGTTCTCAAGAAATGGAAGAGGCAATGTTTTCAAATTGTACCTAATGGTAAAAGTCATCAAGATCCTTGGGAAAAATTCATATTGTCATGTCCTATCCAGAATTACTAAATCAAGAGATTCTGACAAGTTGTCCAGGGGTCTGTATGACACCACTGCTATAATTCTTATGGTCAGGCAATTGTGGGGAAACATGCCTTAGGCAGTAGTTCTCCAGGAAACCACTGGAGGTGGTCTGAAACAGCTGGAGTGCTTGTTAAAACTGGGTTGCATGTTTCTTATTCATGCATTTGGGGAGTTGCATGAGAATTTGCATTTCTAGCAGGTTCGAAGGTGACTGCAGAGATCTTGGGGCAGAAAACACACACTGAGAACACTGGTTTTAGGGCCTATTGTGACGTTTGCTGTTTCGATGACTTCCAAGGTTCAGGTGGCCCCGTGCCTAAGAGAGTCATACTCCTCTCTAGCCATGCCTCTTTCTATCCCAATCCTTCATAACTTTCCACAAAAAATGATTGTGATGCTGCTCATAGGGTAGAGCCCAGTCTGATATCCGAAATCATGATGTCCCAGGTGATAAATATACCTTCAGTAAAAGTGTCAGCTCTTTCCTGAGTCCCAGAACACATAAAAAGTTATTGAGTATTTAAAGGAGTTGGGCTCGCTGGCTATTATGCTTGGATGCAGAGTAAGAGGAGAGAGACAGTAATCCCAAAGAACATGGAGTGGTTTCCTGGAGAACTACTCCTAAGCTCTTAGATTCAGAATCTAGAAAAGCTTAGGTTTCTGACTGGATCAATCACTTCTTACATTTTTTTCTCAGAATGGGACTGAGAGGAATATGAGGAATATATTTTCTGGTAAGAAAAAGAGAACTGAGGAGATACAAAACGAACATGTACGTGCATGTATGTGTGTGTGTGTGTGTGTGTGTGTGTGTGTGTGTGTGTATACATGTGTGTACGCAGGCAGGAAGTATGATGTATGCTTTCTCATGTGTGAACATGGCAAGATGGTGCCAACCCTACTGGCCAAGCCAGATCTGGGAAGCTTTTGATTGTATTTTTCTTCTAAGTTTTCCCTTTCATCTATGATTAAGTTTGCCTACAGATTTATTGTTCTGATTTAGGACACTTTCATTTGAGATCTCATCTAATGGAAACTTGCCCTCTCTTCAAGTTGCTTCTATGAACCTTGCCCTTGTTAAGCAAGTCTTCATTCTTAATAATAATGTAAGTGGTATTAAAACAAAATAAAAAGATCTGTTATCTATTTCAGAGTTCTAAACAGTTCTTATAGGTTAATTTTTACATTATGAAGTTTTCAATCTACCTACAAAAGGTTTTATTTCCGTGGCTACAAATATGCTTCCAAGGGAAAGTATAAAAAGCCAAAGAGCAGTCAGACAAATATTTTGCTTAGGCATCATTTTTGTCCTGTGGTTATTCTGGAAGCTAAACAGATGTTTATTGTACAAATATAGAATGACCTGCATAACTCCCTTTCAGCTCTCTGACTCCTTAGTAATGTGACAATTCGAAAGAGAAGGCAGCAGCAAGCATAAAGTTAATCAAAAAAAAAAAAGCATCTCTAGTCATTGCCAGCAACACATTTTCATTGCTTTTCTTCATCTGAGAATGTTTTTATTTCTCCTTCACTCCTGAAAGGATATTTTCCCCAGATATAGTACTTGCAGCTGACAGTTCTTTTCTTTCAGTATTTGAAAACTGCTGTGCCACTTCCTTTTGGCCTCCACAGTTTCTGATGAGAAATTCACTATCATTTGAATTGGTGTCCTATGAATAATGTGTCATTTCTCCCTGGTTGCTTTCAAGGTTTTTAATTTGTCTTCAGTTTACTTTGTAGAAGCTTAATTACAATGGTACGGTTATCTTTGGGTTTACCATATTTGAGATTTTCTACATTTCTTTTTTGTTGTTTTCTTTTTTCTTTTTCTTTTTTTGCATGATCACAGCTCACTGTAGTCTCAACTTCTTGGGCTTGGGTGAGATCCTTCTGCCTCAGCCTCTCAAGTAGTTGGGATTACAGGCATGCACTGCCAAACGTGGCTAATTTTTAAAATTTTGCTTATATTGAGGTCTTGCTATGTTGCCCAGGCTGTTCTCGAATTCCTACACTCAAGCAATTCTCCTGCTTCAGCTTTCCAAGGTGCTGCAGGCACGAGCCACCGCTCTCTGCTTTCTAAGTTTCTTGAATGTGTAGGTTTCATATATATCTTTCACCACATCTGGGACTTTTTCATCATTTAAAAAAAAGATTTTTCAGTCTCAAACTCTTTTTCCTCCCATAATGAGACTTATAATAGCAATATTATTTCTCTTCTCTTTATGGGACTCTGAAAATACCAATATGTTAGCTCTTTTTTATTAACCCACTGGTCCCCGAGACCCTATTCATTTTTATTCAGTCTGCTTTCTCTCTGTTGCTCAGATGGGGTGAAGTCTATTGATCTGTCTTCAAATTTACCGATTCTATTCTCTGTCATCTTCACTCTACTATTGAGTTCATCTAGGAAAATTTTTTCTTTTGATAATTATATTTTTAGTTCTATAATTTTCATTTGGTTCTTTTTTGTAGTTTTAATTTCTTTATAGAGATTTTCCATTTATTTGTTTCAAAAGAATGTGTAATTGTTCGTTAAAGCATTTTCATGACAGCTGCTTTAAAAGACTTGCCATATAATTCCAACATCTAATTCATCTCAGTGTTAGTGTCTATTGATTGCCTTTTCTCATTCTTGCTGTGATATTCCTGTTCTCACAATGACATGATTTTCTATTGTATCCTAGTCATTCTAGATATTATTTTATGATACTCTTGATCGTCCTTAAGCTTTTTCAGCAAGCAGTACCACTGTTGAGTTACAGTCCAAGGGTGAAGATGGTATGTATGGCCAGCTCCCTGCTGGGCCCTGCTGACACACCCCGCAAAAAAGGCGCTCACACTGACAAGGCCTAATTGCCAACAAGTGAGAGTTTAGTTTTCCCTCTGGCCCACTGACACCAGAGGAAGGGAGTGCGGTAAGCAGCAGAGTGTCAAAAAGCCCTGCCTCTGCTGCTCTCCTGACCTTCTTCTGCCTCAACGCCCATGGGGGGTGAAGCTCATCTCCCCCCAGGCCCTGCTGGACACTGATTGGGCCGGTTGGAGAGGTAGTGCTGACTAATCCTCCCTTAGACCACCTGTTTAATCTCCTGGAGGCTCAGTTTGCTGGTGGAGCCCACAGACATTAATCTGATGGGAGAACCTTCTGCCAGGTGTGGAATAGGTCCATGGAGCTCCTGTAGACACACTTCCCTAGAAGGGAAATCAGGTTACTGTCACCTGTTTTCACTGGATGGATATGGAAGATCAGCTCCCCGCTATGCCTCAACGACACCACCAAATGGGGGGATTGGAATGTACCATCTGGTCCATGGAAATGGAGATATGTGTGGAAGATCAGCTTCTCACTAGGACTTGCTCAAAAGGGGTGTGGGTTTACGTTAAGTCTCAGGCAGGAGTAGGATGAGTTTATTTGTTTGCTTGGGTTACCACAATAAGATACCACAGACCACATGACTTAAACAACCAGAAATTAATTTTCTCACTGTTCTGGAGGCTGAATAGTCCACTATCAAAGTTCAGGAAGGGTTTGGTATAAATGCCTGCTTTTTTACTGTGTCCTCCTAAACCTTGTGCCCATGCAAAGAGAGACAGGCCATGTGCGACACAGTGAGAGGGTAGTCACCTATGAGCCAAGAAGAGAGCACTCACCAGAAACCAGATCTAGAATAGCAAGAAACTAAATTTCTATTGTTTAAGCCATGCAGCCTATAGTATTTTGTTATGGTAGCCTGAGTAGATTAATTAGAATTTTGGTATTATGAAGTGGGGTGCTTCTGTACCAAATACCCAAAAATGTAAAAGCAGTTTTAGAACTTTGTAACAAGTACAGACTGGAAGTGTTTTGAGGTACAAGCTAGAAAAAGCCTATGTTGCTATGAAGGGGCAGTTGGTAGAAATAATGACATTAACAGAAATTCTGGCAAGGGTTTAGAGAGAAAAGAGGAGAGCTGGAGATAAAACCTCCATCTTAAAGAATACATAAATAATCACTAACAGACTGTTGGTAGAAATATGTATGTTAGAGCAATTCTGGCAAGGTTTCAGATGGAAATGAGAAACAGATTATAGGAAACTGGAAGAAAGGGTATCCTTGATGGAACTGTCTTCTGTTGCTTTGTGGAAAATAGAACTTGCAAGCAATGAAATCAATCATTTAGCAGAGGAGATTTCTCAGGTGTGGCTTGGGTCCTTCTGACTGCTTATAATAAAATGCCAGAAGAGAGAAATGATTTGAAAAAGACATTATTCAGCAAAAAGGAATCAGAACTTGAAGATTTGGAAAATTCTCAACCTACCCATATTGCAAAAACGAGAAAGTGCATTTTGAAGGGAATATCAAGGGTGCAGCTAGACCATTACTTGATAAAAAAGATTATGAGATAATACAAACTGAAACATTACCAGTTTGAACTAAAAAAATGGTTATGGAAAACCAATGGGAACTAAAGAGGATGAACAAGAAGACTGTCAGACTTATTGGATTCTACAGAAAGGGGCCAATAGAGCAATTTGATCATGAACATACACCATCTTTCAAAGAAAGGGAAGAATAACTACAAAGGAACTTCAGAGATTATCAGGGATGCTGCTCCCACCACAGGCCATCAAAGGTAGAGCAAAATTGCCTCTACCTTGGTTCCAAAGGGTGGGACCACCACCATCATGGTTGCAACAGGCCAGACTGCTGTCATCCAGAGCTGTGTGGGTTGGACCTTCCCAATGCATATTGCCAAAAACCGCCTTTGGTTATTAGACAACCCATTGCCCAGTTCTTTGGCCATGAGAATGTGCTTTTGTTAGAGCTTGTTGTGTGTGTGCTGTTGGTGGTTATGGGTTAGAGGTCCTGCGGCATCTTGTGGGGGATATATGGGTGGCAAAAAGGAAATCAGAATGTTGAATGCCATGTTGTTGTTCAAGTTTCGATGATCCTAGGCAGCCTACTTGCTTGATTTTTCTTTTCATTTTTTCTTTTTTTTAACCTTTCAAAACCTTCTCTGCTTGTAGTTGTGTTATGTCCAAGTTAATAGCTGTCTGAGGGAACTCCTGGGTGTAAGGTGGCTACTTCCAGTTTGCTAGGATCAGAAGTCTCTTTAGAAGGTTGAAAACATGCTACAGTGGTAGCTTGTAGGGAAATGATTACAAAGAGGAATTTCCAGCATGCTTTCCAGCATGTTTTTTAAAAGTATATTTTCTATTTCTGTAATTGGTTTATTTGCTGACACCTTACATTGATTATCTTTGATCATTACCTCTTTCTTTAGTTTTTGTTGTTGCTGAAAGAATATTTGTCTTCAACTCTAAGCTTCAACATCTTCTTCAACTTATTTTATCTGAACTAGTTAGAAAATAGAACAGAAGGCAAGTGTAAAGTAGCAAAAAATATGCTTTTTAAAATCATTGCTCTCTAACAATGTTTTTATCAAACTAATAATCACAAAGGAAGTTAGAAAATTGTATCTCTGCGATAATATTTTTGGACAATTCATAACTGGTTAAATGAAAGATTTTGTGTGTGTGTGTGTGTGTGTGCAAACACACACACATTTCAAAGTTCAAAATGTTATCTTTATAGTTGAAGCAGAATTTCCTCATTCAGACAACAATCATAGAGCCAAGTTAAATTTGGGGGATACCACCTTAGATTTCAGAAGAGTTTCTCTCTATGCCAATGAGCAATGTTAGCTGCTTTAGAGTTTCATGCACATCAACATCTTGGAAGACTGTTGGCTGGGAAAAACACCTGAAAATTCGCTCCGTACTCATTGGAGGCCAATAGATGAGACCTTATGGATTAAAAAAAAAGAGAAAATTTATTTTTGTAATTTTCATTTTTTTTCTAACTTTAGGAGTGAGTTATCTCATTTTGAAATTAAAACCTTACATTCACGTTTTAAAAGTCATGAATGTCATCAAATTTTATCTGGAAGAGAGAGAATTCTTTAGGTTTTTGTGATAGAGATATGGGGTAGGGGGCAAAAAACTGGAAATATCTTCTGGAGGGCAGGCCCCTTGTAATACACTCAGAATTTGTTCCTCCAGATCAAATGGTCCACCAAAGTTTGTATATGGGAGTGTTGAGAAGGTTGTATCGTGATTTGTAGAAGAAACAATCCAGAAGTGTGGCAAACAGGTGACTGGTTCTTCCACCATGACTACACACCTGCTCACACTGAACTGAGTGTTCAGCAGTTTTTGGACAAAAGCAGCATGACCTCTGTACTCCATACTCCCTATTCACCTGGTCTCACCCCAAGAGACTTTCTTTTGTTTCTCCAGATGAAAAACGCCCTCAAAGGGAAATGTTTGCTGATGTGGAAGATGTGAAACAAAAGACCAGCAGAACCACTGAAAGACATCAAAACTGATGAGCTCAAAATCTGTTTTGAGCAGTGGGAAAAGCATCTTTATAGGTGTATTGCATCAAATGGGGAGTACTTTGAGGGTCGCTGAAGTTGAAACTTGTAAGAATAAATACACACTTTAAAAATAAACTCTGGGTTTTTGGGGGTCTCCCTTGTATCATGAAATTAAAATGAACTACTATTAGTAACACACGTATTGGTTTCTCTTAGGACAAAACCATGTTATTTGAAATTTGTTTCTTTGTGATGCTGTGACAGAGCGACTTAAAGGCCACTGAGGCCAAAGGTCTCACATGCTGTGTTTAATGGCTATTCACAGTTGGATCAACTTAATTGTCATTAGCAGCCATCTTTGAGTATTTGTCTGTAAATCAGTAGATTTATAAGAAAATTGACTTTATTGTGATTGACCAGCAAGATAATCTGCAGTTTTCTGTGAAATAACTAAGGCATAAGAGGACATTGTGAAAAAGGATTTTCTAGAAACCTCATTTATTTCCCAACTCACCATCATCCCTTTTCTGGCCCTCATTCCACAGTGAGAGGCTGAAAATGCATAGCAGTGTATGGGAACAGTTCCTTATTTTTTCAGGGTTTGAGAGAGAAAATGCATTTTTGTAATACCAGTTCTAATAAAATCTCAACTGGTTTTGTCACTCAAATATAAAAATACAGGAAATCAACCTGAGTAAGAAATGTTGATGCTACATTATCATCATAGATTTATTTCCTAATCCAACACCCAATGCTCTGGTATTACAGAACATCAAGAGTCAGCATCAGTACAGTGACTAAGAGTATGGGCCCAGCAATCAATTGCCCAAATTTGAATCCCAAACCTGCCACTTCCCTGTCCTGTGTAACCTCAGACAATTCATTGACTCCTCTAGAAACCTCAGTTTTCTTACTTGTGAAGTGGGGAAGTTCCTGCTTGAGAGGCGGTGTTTTTTGTCCCTGGCTACACCTGCAAATCGTACGGACACTTTAAAGAATGAAGATATCCAGATTCAGGCTGGGGTTTTCTGTGTTTGGGTGGGCCCAGCTGCCGGCATGTTTCACTCTCCCTATCCGCAGGTGATCCTGATGTGCAGCTAAAATTGAGAGCCACTGTCTGAATGCAACTTCTCAGGGAAAGGTCAGTGAGCAGCATCAGTATAACCCAGGAACTTGTTAGAAAAGCTGACTCTTAGGCTCCACCCCAGTGCTATTGAATCAGAATCTGCATTTTAAAGAAGTCCCCAGGAGATTTTTATTCATGTTGAAGTTTGAGATGCATTGGATCATGGTGAGGGAGGATTAAATTAGAGAATCCATCTTAGCTGCTTAGAACAGTGCCTGGCGCATAGTAAACTCTGAATATAAGTTAGCTATTTTATGTTTGGTACCTACGCTGTCATTTCATTGATGATGGCTACACATCTCTTTTCTTTTTTTTTTTTTTAATAATTAATCAGTATTTTTATTATAGTTTTGTGGGGTACAGTTAAGGGTTAGGTGTACAATTACGTTT
>NW_007240464.1:44305-73097 GCF_000164805.1 Carlito syrichta
AAGTGTTCCCTTTTCACCACACCCTCTCCAGCAGCTGTTATTTTTTGAGTTGTTGATAATTGCCATTCTGACTGGAGTTAGGTGGTATCTCAGTGTGGTTTTGATTTGCATCTCCCTGATGATTAGTGAGGTTGAGCATTTCTTCATGTGTTTGTTGGCTTCTCGAATGTCTTCTTTTGTGAAGTGTCTGTTCATATCTTTTGCCCATTTTATAATGGAGTTGTTTGTTTTCTTCTTTTCAGTACGTTTCAGTTCCTTGTAGATCCAGGATGTTAAGCCTTTGTCAGACCTAGAGTTGGCAAAGACTTTTTCCCAGTCTGTAGGCTGTCTTCCTGCTCTCTTGATGGTTTCTTTGGCTTTGCAGAAGCTTGTCAGTTTAATAAGGTCCCATTTGTCTATCTTCTCTCTTAAGTCCTGTGGGTTTCGGGTTTTGTACAGGAATTGGATGCCAGTTCCGATTTCCATGAGAGTATTTCCTTCCTTTTCTAAGGTTCTTATGGTTTGAGGTTTTACATTTAGGTCTCTGATCCATTTGGAGTTAACCTTTGTGCATGGGGATAGATAAGGGTCCTGTTTCAATCTTCTGCATGTGGTCAACCAGTTTTCCCAGCACCATTTACTGAATAGGTTCTCTTCTCCCCACTGGTAGGTGGTGGGGGCTTTGTCGAAAATGAGTTGGTTGAGGAATTGAGGTTTTGCTTCTGGAATCTCAATTCTGCTCCATTGATCTATATACCTGTTCCTGTACCAATACCAAGCTGTTTTGATGATTGTAGCTTTATAGTAAAGTTTGAAGTCTGGTATTGTGATACCACCTGCTTTGTTTTTTTTACTGAGGATTGTTCTGGCTATTCTTGGACGTTTGTGTTTCCATATGAATTCCTGTGTTGTTTTTTCTAGGTCTGAGAAGAATGTTGTTGGTAATTTAATGGGTATTGCATTGAATTTGTAGATTGCCTTAGGTAAGATGGACATCTTCACAATGTTGATTCTTCCGATCCATGAGCATGGAATATTTTTCCACTTGTTTGTGTCAGTTTTGATTTCTTTGAGCATACACATCTCTTTTCAAACTATCTTTTCTGACAGTAAAAACCTTTAGGATAGCTGCTGTACTTAGTTAATTTTTGCACTCCTCATGTCTGAGGTAGTGTCTGGCACATGACATAGGCAGGCAGTAAAGGATAAAGGATGCGGCGCTAGGGACTCTGTAATGGGATCTGGGAACTGTTCTCTAGCACTGGTTCTGCTCTTTCCTCACTGTGGTGCCTGAACCAAGGCATTCCAACTTACAACTTCATCTTGTTATCTGTACTTTAAAGAGGTGGGCCTGTAGTCTCCAAATTCCTCTCCAGTTTTAACCCTAAGTCATTATATTATATGTGTATACGTGGGTTAACTTTTTGTGGGTAGGACTTTTGCTTGTTTGTTTTGCTGATGAGATGAACCAATCTTTGTGACATTCTTAATTGAGTGGGAGGACACGAGGAAGGCACAGACTGACTGTTGCTTTGTGTATTGAATGCACGTGACGATTTAGCATTCAATCATCACTGCATAATAGAATCACACAAAGGAGCATGGGACTGATACTTTTTTTTATAAGCTCCCTAGTTGATTCTCAAAGGAAGCCAGGACTAAGAACCGTGCTAAAGATAATGCATAATCTTGTGTCATTTTAAAACAAGTTTCCTTACCTTTTTACAGCAGGAGCATTTAGAGCCAAGTGTTGAGATATGATACCTGGAGTAAAGTTATGACCTGTGGTGGAACATTTTCTCTTCAGTTTCGTTGTCAAGGCTCTTCCTTTTTGTGTCTGCCAGTGATGGTGTCTCCTGACTTGTGAGATTGTTATGTGGCCCTGGGAAAATCTTAGTCTGTGTTATTAATCATGTTTATAAATCTAGCAAATTGGGGCATTAAATATGTGTTAACATACGTGTAAACACATAACATACACATTCACACATGTTTTTAAAATTATGACTTGGTTTTTGTGTTAAACAAAAGGCATCCTAAGTCACTAATAACCCATTCTAATTTCATTCTCAGGTATTTTACATCCATCGTTACGGAAAATAAGGTTTACTTATTTCTAGTTTTATATACTGTTATTTTTAAAAAGAGAAACTAAAGAGAAATCAAATTGTTCTGTGTCCATATATTAGGCCATTAAAATAGCATTCTTATTTTATTGTCATATTGGAAAACTACGTCTAAACTTACTAAACTAAACAAAGTGTTGATTCAAATATAATGATGCAAGGAGGTATTGAGTTGGCAAACTGAATGAATGTTTTGAATGCTTTGTTTTACTTTTTTCTCTCTCTTTCTAAAGAAATAAATGTGGAAAATATAGTTGACTTCTATGTGGTACTGCATGCTCATGTTAAAACATCACTGGACACTTACATTGTGACCCAGCATCCCAAAAGATAAAGTATCTTATTTTCTGTCTTTCCTCTAACAGAGCATGAATCCTATGCTGATATTTTGGCTAATAGTTTTTAATCCCATGAGTAAGGAATATATTTCTAGGTAATTATTTGCAGTAGAGTTTGTTGTATACAGAAAAATAGAGGATACTTGAAGTCATAGTCATTTTTCATTGCCATGTCTAATTATGTTACATGATTTGCATTTTCTATTTTTGTTGGAAACAAAACAGTTCCCTACTAGGACTGGAGGCAGAAAGATTTGAATAGATCAGTCCCTGAAGAGGGCCAGCATAGTGGGAGAGTGTCTGACTTAGGCAAAATGGGTCTAGCAATATGTTTATGTGAAGCTAGGTGTGGCATAAAATACCTGGCCTGGATCAACCCAGGTAAAGCCCTAAATTAATCATCCAGCAGTTAGACCTGGACACTGAGTATAGAGGTATTCAGGGACTAGGAAAAATCAACTTGGGGACTTCAAGCCATAGCAGATTGGTCATTCATAGGAGGCTGGCCTAGAGTCACAGAGACAGACTGAGAACAATTGATGTGTTCTCAAATGGGGTAGTCAAAATAAGTAAGGAAGTGAAGGTCAAATGAATTGTTTTGAGGGAAACAAAGAATACTGAAGCATCGTCAAAAGTTTCCTCAGTCCTTATCTAGCAGGAACCTTCTGACAGAGGTGGTGGCTGAAGCCATACGTGGCCTCTCTTCAAAGCTAATGATGTTCCAATCCCATGAGAGACTTTTCCCAGAAGAATCATAGCCATCCATTTGGAAAGGCAAGAACTTCAGAAGATCCAAGTCTTCAGATTTAAGAGCAGTAAAGAAGACACCGAGAAGCAATTGAATGAGAGAGGAGAGGTTTTAAGTATCCATGCCTGGACATTTCAGTCTTGCCCTCTGACCTCATTCTGCACTAGAAAATTGTGCTCTTTGCAGTAAAAGGATAGATTTTTGAATACATAAAGTCAATACATATATCTTTGAGGGGTGATTTCAGTTTTTCTGCTTAATACTAATATTTTTAAAAAATTCCCAGAATACTGATCCTCTTTTTTTTTCCCAAAGTGACAATTTTGAAAGCTTCCTAGAAATCACTGCTTGCTTTCTTCATGTCCTCTCAAATCATTGATCTGATAATATAGTCTAAAAGTTTTCTAGAGAAATACAGACTTCAAGCTGTGGTCTTGTGCTTTCCAGAGACCACTTTTTGTGAGATTTTTCACTCTTTCCATAGTCTTTAAAAGTTATACATTAATTTTCCACAAACCTATTTGCTTACCATTTAAATTTACTAGGTAATGTTGGTTAGGTCTTGATGATTTGATCAAGGTGGTGACTTTTTATTACATCCTATTCTATTCTAATCATTATTTACCCCTTTGCTATGCCCGTTTCCAGTTTTATTATTAAGAAGATGAAACCACAGCACAATTTAAGTACAAGACATTTTGGGCATTTACAGGAGATAAATATAAATACTTTTTTAACTTCTGGATAAAAATTACTGAAATATTTTATACATTTTGGTTTTCTTCAGAACCACATTTATTACATGAGCAATTCTGATATCAGTTGGAATTTTCTTAGCTCCCAGAGATCTAGGGTAGTTAGCACAGAACCATGTCAATGTCACAGGGTATGGAAATTCAGAATCTTCCCTCTAGGTTTTTGCAATAATAAAAGTTTACTTTTCATGGCCTTATTGACCTTCTGGGCTCTTTATTCTGTGTGTGCTTTCTTTGGACTGCACTACTTAGAGCCAAGTAGGAAACTCAGACTTTGATTGAAATAATTCATTTGCATAAACCACGTGTGAGAAGTATAGACTTCCCTAAAGACTTCATGCGGGAAGTAAGGAACAGCTTATGCTAAATAGTTGAAATAGCACTCATGAATATTGTAAGCATTAATATAAAAAGATTGTGAGCCTCACTGCCACTGAATTCATTCTAGAAGCCTCTTTTGCCTGTACTCTCACCTCTTTCTCTTCTCTCCATCTTCATGCTCAGGAGGAAAACCACCAAATTCCTTCCTTGGTCTCATTAAGAGATATTCTTGCCTCCTCCAAAGTCTTGGCCTTACAAACTAATGGGCCCACATCTATCATTCTAATCTGGGATACACCAAGATGTCCTTCTAGGAAGACTCAGAGTTCTTCCTAAAAGAAAATCTAGGAAATAAAATTTCCCCACTAGCTACACCTTCAGTACAGATGCCTCCACAGAAAGGGACTTCTGTAGTGGTAGAAATATTTATTGAAAGGAGATTCAAAAATAGATACTCAAAAGGTAGATGATTAATGCCACAGATCTGAAGAATATTTCATTTAGGATTCTTTTCTCAAATTAGGTAAAAATATAAATTTCTGACTTAGCACCATAACATTTTTCAGATCTTTTTCCTTTTTTTCTTTTTAATTTATAAACACCAATAGTGGACGTTCTTTTGGGACTAATTTTTTTTTTGAACCAAGAAATAGGTTATTATAGCTCATCAAGTTACTATGCTTGATATAAGGAGTAAAGAACCCTGAAGCTGCACCAAATAGGCAGTTTATAAACACTTAATGAATGAATGCCTGCATGGCTAAACATGTTTACTAACAAAATCATTCATTCTTGCACACTAGACTCAGAATGGACAGAATTTCGAAAATGCAAAGTGTTCTTTCTTAACTTTGTTGGGTGCCATACAGGGCACAGACCACCATGTAAGAGGCTCCCTGGTGTTCTGGAGGAAATCATGCTTCTCTAATATAGTTTTCTTCTGTCTCTATTCTAGTGGATGGGTCTAGCTCATCCTTACACATTTTTTTCCAAATAGGGAAGTGAATGGAGAAGTGTTGAGAACATTTTTCTTTCCTTTTCTTTCTTTCTTTCTTCTTCTTCTTCTTCTTCTTCTTCTTCTTCTTCTTCTTCTTTTTTTTTTTTACCAACTTCACTCTATTTGTGACTTCACTATTCTGATCCACTTCTTGGTGTTTATTTTTCATTTAATCAGAGTTCTCCAGATTAACAGAAACTAGAAAGAGAGAGAGATAAACATTTACGTAGCATTGACTCACATGATTATGAAGTCTAGGATGTCCTACAATTTGCAGTCTGCAAACTAGAAACACAAGGAAGTCAGTGGTGTAGCTTGAAAACCTGGGAACTCGAGAGTGATGGTGTAGACTCCAGTCAGATATAAAGGTTTGAGAACCAGGAGCACTCAGGGCAGAGACCAATGCCCCAGCTCAAGCAATCAGGTAGAGGATGAAGTCAATCTTCCTCTGCCTTTTTGTTCTATTCAGGCCCTCAGCAGACTGGATAATGCCTTCCCAAACCTTGGGGAGGGCCATCTGCTTTACTCAGTTCACCAATTCAAATGTTAATCCCTTCCAAAAACACCCTCTCAGACACATCCAGAAATAATGTTTAACCACATATCTGGGCATCCTGTGACCCAGTTAAGTAGATACAGAAAAGTCACCATCAAAACTTAGTTTTACAACTCTCATGGTACATATTGTCCACATCCTACCAAACTCTGAACGAATCACAGAGCTTCCAGAAAGAGTTGCATTGGTTTTCTTAGATGCTTTTAAAGTGCATCCCTCATTTAAAACAAAATATGAAGATATATATTAAATAAGACATATGGTGGATCATCATCTTTCAAATCTCAATATTATTCCTGACATTTTTTTAGTGTTTCTGTGTCTTCCTTAGGACTCATACATAGAATGTCATACTGGCAATCATTTAGTCTCTGGCCATGTCCTGATTTTGCACAGGGCATCTGATTTCCTTTTCCATTCTGTTTCTCAAAAAAAGAAAAAGCGAATAAAAAAAATAATGTATCTGATTTTAGAAACATGGCAATAATTAAAAACATAAAATCTGTTTTTTCTGTAAAAGATTAACCATTTTCAAAGTGATATTACATATATTATTCATACTCTTGTAAATATTCTCTTCTCTCTGACTTCCACTTCTGGTCAAGATGGGGTAACAGAGGTTGGATGCCCCCTTTCCCCTGAAACAACAAAATAACCAGAAAAAATGTAGGTGAAACAATAATTTTCAAGGTACTAGGCATCGGATGATGAAGAACAATGATCCCTGAGAGACTGGAAACAAATGAGGTGAGCCCAACCAACGTCCCAGCTTATTGACTTAAGGGAGCTTCTAGGCCACAGACAGATGCCACATTGTTGAGGGGACGGAGGTTCAAGAATGCTAGAAGTCTAGAGAGTCGGGAAAATGGAGTCTGACCAAGTTGGACTATGTGAGTCCTGGTGTGAGTGAATGAGGGTATGGGAAATTTGGTGTATGTGCCGGTGAGGGAGTCAGCATGTGAGGGCTAGGGAGGCCAGGGCTCTTTTGGTGCAGAGGCTGGTGCTGCAGCTGCTTGGCTTGGACCTTAGCGATTCCCAGGTCACAGAAGCCAAGCACCATTTTTTAAAAAATCAACAAAGCCCTTCCTGGGAAGAAAATGCTAGGAAAGACTAACTAACTGGGGCTCATGAGCAAGTGGCCAGGGCCCTGGTGCAACAGCTGGTGCTGCAGCTTCTCTGCTTGGTCCTGGCTCTTCCCAGGTCATAGAAGCCAAGTGCCATTCTTTTTTAATAGACAAAAGTTTTCCTGTGAAGAAACAGAGGGGGGAGGCTACCACCCCAAGCTCTGCCTCACTACTGCAGCACGAGAGACTGCCAGCTCCAGGCTTTGCTTCACCACTTCAGTGCCTGGCCAGGCACTGGCAGCAGGGGCTGCGGAGGAAGTCCAGAGGCACGGTCCCACTGAAGTGGACAAGAGAGGCACCCCATCACCATCTTGAAGGCAGGGCAGGAGAGTGCCCAGACTTGCTCACCACAGAGCACCCAGACCTGATCTCTGTGACTGACAGATCAACTACTCAGGGGTTGATTGTGACCCAGAGGGAATATCCTGAAAGCACAAACTCGGGAGGGACCTGACAAGTGCTGAGTCCCACCCCCTACCCTGATCCAGCCACCGGAGAGAGGGTGTAGCCAGAAAAAGATGAAGAACTCCAAAGAGATCAGTGGTGAGCTCAGGGCTGACCCAAACTTCCTCCTCCCCAGCAATCCTCTGAACGTCAGACCCACACTGCTGGGCCATGACAGAGAGGGACAAACCCAGGTGGAGCCTTGATGTGGGTCGCCATAGAACTCCATTCCAGGATAGGCCTGGCTGGGGAAGTGACAATCCTACACCTCCCCACTGGAGGAGATCTCCCTGACCATGTGAGAGTGGGAGTGACACTGGGGCCCCTCCTCCTTCCCTGCTCCAGAGGACACTGGGGAGAGACCAAAAGAGGAGAGAGCAGGAGACGGCAGGAGAGAGCTAACTGGAGGAACAATTACAAAACCTGCCACATGAGGGCGGGGTTTTTTTTCAATTTCTAATTTTTTATTTTTATTTTTAAAAAGTTTTTGCCTGTTTGTTTGCAAGTTCGTCTATTTTTAAAATTTTTTTCTTTGTGCATGTATGTGTATGCGAGGGTTTGATCCGCAACCTCCCTCTTTTTTCTTTTTTTCTTTTCTTTTTCTATTTCTTTCTTCTTTTGTTTGTTGTTTCCTGTTTATGTGTGTATGTGAATGATTGAGTGCTCATCTTTCAATTTTTCTGTTGTGGTGGTTTGGTTTTGTACTTTTGCTCATCTGTGTATTTTTATTTTATTTTGGTTTTTGGGGGGGATTAAGGAGTGTGTCAATATGTGTGTGAGGGTTCAATCTGAATTCCTTTTATTTTTCTTCCATTCTTTCTGTTTTTCTTCTCCATTCATTTTGTGCTAGGCATGTGTGTTTAGTTCTTGTTTTTGCTGTTGTTGTTGTTATTGTTTGTTTTGTTTCACTTTGTTGTTATTCCAGTTTGTTTTGGGTTGTGTGTGCATCTCTGTGTGTGTGTCTTAAATTATTTTTTATTTGGTTTCTGTTTTTGTTGTCCTGTATTTTTGTTCTGTTTCTTTTTTAAAAATTCTTGTCCATCTTATTTCATTCTGTTTTTCTCTGTGCTCCTCATTGCTGTTACTTTAACTCAGACCTAGGAGTACACACACATACCCACCACATCATATAGAGTGATGGTGGGGAGTGGGTCTCAGGGGACACATGCCACAATCAATGAACACTGTAATTTGCTTGTAGTTTCTGAATCCTAGCTCCCCATCCCCTACCTTATTCGACTTTCAAAACTACCAGAGAGCAAAGCTTCCCACACACAGTCCTGATTCAAAATAGAACAAATTCAGGGTCCAGATTAAGGAAGACTAGAAGGTTGAGCAAATATCAGAAGGGAAAACCTCTTCCACTGACACTGAATAACAGAACTAAAGAGAAAAACAAGAGATCTGTCACAAATGAAGAAAAACCAAAGGAATTCCGTAGGTAATTTCAAGTGTAACAAAGAGAAAACTCAGAACTTGGAGCCCAAAAAATGGAAGTCACCAATGACTGGCCCTAGAATATGATGGGATTATGAAATGGATGGAAAGAGTGAAATGACTTGCAACAGAGATTTTGGCAATAAAAAATTTCATAGAGGAAATAAATAACAAAATAATAACCATGGAAAGCAGAATTAATCTAACTGCAGAAAGAATCTCAGAGCTTGAAGACCAGAAGATGGAATTATTCTGATCTATAAAAAACATAGAAAGAAGACTCAGAAAAAGTGAACAAAGCCCACAAGAGAGGTGCAATTATATCAAGAGGCCATACTTATGCCTGATTGGTATCCCAGAAGAAAAAACAGAAAAGGAGACCAACTTGGAGCAAGTATTCCAGGATGTAATCCAAGAACACTTTCCCCATCTCACCAGAGATGTGACCAACCAAACACAAGAGATACAGAGAACCCCCACAAAGCATCAAATGAGAAGACCAATCCCTAGACACATAGTAATTCACCTACACAAAGAAGGCACAAAAGAAAAAATCCTAAAGGCAACAAGAGAGAAAGGTCAGACAACCTACCAGGGAAAACCAATGAGACTAGCAGCAGATCTATTGACAGAAACACTGCAAACAAGAAGGAACTGGAGTCCAATATTCAAAGGTCTCAAAGATAAGCTATTTCAACCAAGAATTTCTTACCCAGCCAAGCTCAGCTACATCAGTGATGGAGAATTAAAATCCTTCCCAGACATCCAATCCCTAAGAGATTAAGCAGCTTCTAGACCAACTCTATAGGAGACACTTGAAAAGGTATTAAGCACAGAAGAAAGAAAAAAAAGAATGACCACACACTTCCCAAGAGAACAGCAGAGCACTGAATCAACAGAGAATACAGTGCAACAAGAAACTTGAAAACACATGCATACATCAACCCCAAAGCCAAAAGAAAACTAGCAAACAAATAAAAAACTTCATAAGAACCTCATGACAGGGATAAACAATCACATTTCAATAATCAGCCTGAATGTGAATGGACTAAATGCAACACAAAAAAGACACAGAATGGCAAGCTGGATAAGAAACCATGACCCAATTATTTGCCACATTCAGGAAACTCATCTCACCACAAGGGACACACGCAGACTCAAAGTTGAGGGATGGAAAAAGGGTTTCCAGGCAAATGGATCACAAAAGAATGCAGGAGTTGTGATCTTACTATTAGACAAAATAGACCTTAAGCTATCAAAAATTTTAAAAGATAGAAAAAGACACTACATAATGATAAAAGGTTCAGTCCCTCAACAAGAAATATCCATCCTGAATATATATGCACCCAACACAGGAACACCAGCACTTATAAAGCAACTACTAAGTAAACTAAAAAAAGATATTGACTCTAACACTATTATAACAGGAGACTTGAATACTCCACTAACCTTCTGAGATCACAGTGGAATAAAAATAAATATCAGCACCAACAAAATTTCCCCAAATCTTACAAAGACATGGACACTAAACAGCATGATGCTGAACAACTACTGGGTCAACATTGTAATCAAAACGGAAATTAAAAGATTCCTGGAAACGAATGAAAATGAAGAAACATCTTACCAAAATCACTGGGATGCCATGAAAGTAGCTCTCAGAGGAGAATTTATATTTCTATGGGCACACATCAAGAAAATGGAAAGATCAGTAGTTGAGAGTTTAGCAGATCACCTAAGAAAGCTGGAAGAAGAAGACTACCAAAATTCCAACTTTAGCAGAAGAATCCAAATCACCAAAATAAGGACACAAATATGGGACATAGAAGACAAAAATATAGAAAACATTAAAAAACCAGAATTAACAAGATTGAAGACTCCTAGACAGAATGACCAAGAAAAAGAGAGAAAAAGCCCAATAAACACAACCAGAAATACAAAAGATCAAATCACAACTGACCCCAAAGAAATGAAAAAGATTATCAGAGCTTACTACGTACACCTATATGGAAACAAACTTGGTAACTTAAATGAAATGGAGGAATTTCTGACATCACACAACCTCCTGAGGTTGAAACAAGAAGACATTGAGACACTAAATAGAATAATAGCAACCAAGGAAATTGACTCTGTCATACGAAAACTATCTACAGAAAGAAAAATCCCTAGACTGCATGGCTTTCCAGCAGAATTCTACAAAATATACAAGGAGAAGCTAATACCAATCTTATTGAAAGTATTCCAATCCTGCACTTTGGGAGGCTGAGGTGAGTGGATTGCCTGAGCCCGTGAGTTCGAGACCAGCCCAGGCAACTTGGCGAGACCTCATCTCTACAATAAATCAAAAAATTATCCAGGCATGGTAGTGCACACCTGTAGTTCCAGCTACTTGGAAGGTTGAGGCGGAGCCCAGCAGGTCGAGGCTGCGGTGGCCGAGAGCAGCCACTGCACTCCAATCTGAGTGACAGAGTAAGACCCCAACTCAAAAAAAAAAAAAAAAGAAAGTATCCCAGGTAAATCAGAAAGATGGAATTCTCCCCACATCATTTTATGAAGCTAACTTCACATTGATACCCTACTGGGTAAAGAGCCAACAAAAAAAAGAGAACTACAGGACAATAACCCTTATGAACATAGATGCAAAAATCCTTAACAAGATTCCTGTAAATTGGATCCAAAAACACATCTCAAAAATCATCCACCAAGACCAAGTAGGCTTCATCCCCAGGATGCAGGGCTGGTTCAACATTCGCAAGATCATAAATGTAATTAAATACATCGATAGATGTAAAAACAAGAAAAAATTTTTGAGAAAATCCAGCATCCCTTCTTGATAAAAACCCTCAAAAACCTAGATATAGAAGGAACATACCTAAAATAGAAAGTGCCATCTATGATAAACCCACAGCTAACATATTGCTAAGTGGACAGAAACTGGAAACATTTCCCCTGAAAACTGGAATAAGACAAGGCTGCCCACTCTCACTCCTCTTGTTCAACATTGTGTTGGAAGTCCTAGCTAGTGCAAATAGACAAGAGAAGGAAATCAGGAGTATCCAGATAGGAAAAGAGGAAGTAAAGTTATCCCTCTTTGTTGATTATATGATCCTATACCTTGAAAACCCAAGAGAATCTGTCAAAAACCTGCTTGCACTGATAAAGGACTTTGGCAAAGTCTCAGGGTACAAAATAAATGTGCAAAAGACAGTTGCATTCCTATACACCAACAACAAGCAGGCAGAGACCCAAATTAAAAGCACAATCCCATTCACAATAGCCACAAAAAAGAGAAAGAAATCCCTCTGTATCTTCCTAACCAGAGAAGTGAAAGACCTTTACAATAAGAACTACAAAACACTGCTCAAAGAAATCCAAGAAGACAGAAGCAAATGGAAAATATTCCATAATCATGGCTAGGAAGAATCAACATTGTTAAAATGTCCATCCTACCAAAGGCAATCTACAGATTCGGTGCAATACCACTAAATTACCAACATTATTCTTCTCAGACCTGGAAATGACCATATAGAAATTTATATGGAAACATAAACAACCACAAATAGCCAAAACAATCCTTAGCAAAAGAAACAAAGCAGGAGGTATCACACTCCTAGACTTCAAACTCTTCAATAAGTCTACAGTAATCAAAACAGCCTGGAATTGGTACAAGAACAGGCATATAGACCAATGGAACAGGATAGAGATTCCAAAAGCAAAGTCTCAATTTCTCAACCAACTCATTTTTGACAAAGCCTCCACCAACAACCACTGGGGAGAGGAGAAACTATTCAGTAAATGGTGCTGGGAAAACTGGCTGATCACATGCAGAGAAGATTGAAACAGGACTCCTACCTATCACCATACACAAAAATTAACTCAAAATGGATCAAGGACCTAAACATAAAATCTCAAACTGTAAGAATCTTAGAAAACTCAGGAGACACCCTTGTGAAAATTGGAACATGCAACCAATCCCTGATCAGAATCCTAAGTGCCCATACCAAAAGAAATAAGATAGACAAATGGGACCGTATTAAACCGATGAACTTCTGCAAAGCAAAAGAAATTATCAAAAGATCAGGGAGACAGCCCACAGAATGGGGAAAAATATTTGTCAACCTATATCTGACAAAGGCCTAACATCTAGGATCTACAAGGAACGCAACAGGCTGAAAAGAAAAAAAACAAAACAAAACAGCCCCATTAAAAAGTGGGCAAAAGATATGAATAGATACTTCTCAAAAGAAGATATACAGGCAGCCAACAGACACATGAAAAAGGGCTCAGCCTCACTCATCATCAGAGAAATGCAAATCAAAACCACACTGAGATACCACCTAACCCCAGTAGGAATGACCATCATTAATAAAACAAAAAACAACAGATGCTGGCGAGGATGTGCAGAAAAGGGAGCACTTCTACACTGCTGGTGCGAATGCAAACTAGTGCAACCTCTCTGGAAGACAGTGTGGTGATCTCTGAAAGAACTAGAAATTGACCTTCCATATGACCCAGCAATTTCCCTATAGGGAATATATCCGGAGGAACTCAAATCATTCTACAAAAAAGTTACCTGCACACAAATGTTTGCTGCAACTCTATTCACATTAACAAAAATGTGGAACCAACCCTGCTGCCCATCAAAGCTGGAATGGATTTAAAAAATGTGGTACATATACACAATGGTATAATATACAATCATAAAGAAGGATAAACATGGACTTCACAGCAGCTTGGATGGATTTACAGTCCATAATACTCAGTGAAAGGACAAAGTACCATATGTTCTTACTCATAAGTGGACCTTGAATAATTATTATAATACTATAAGCAAGGGAATGACAGTAGTGGGAAACTGACAGGGGAGGTGGGGTGGGATTGACAGTTGAGGGAAACTGCTAGGGGTGGGAGGGGCATATCTCATCAACAAGGGTACCTGCATAATCAACATTTGTATTCCTAACCCTGAACTGTACCTCACTTTAATTTTTTAAAAAAGAATGCTAGAAGTTCCAGAATTGGTCTCTTTTTAAATAAATTAAGTAGATGATTCTGAAAAGTTTTGGTTAACTTGACTATTTTCAGCATAAATTCTTACTGAGGAATTATGGATTGAGAGTGACAATACTACATGGTGCAAAACACTGAATAGGCATTTGACTTTCTATTTATGCACTTATCTGTAATCCTGAGATTATGCTATTATCTGATTCTTTCTTTTTTTCTCTACATATTTCCCTTAAATGTACATACCAACTCTGAGGTCTTTACCTCCAATATTAAGATTTGGCTAGTTTGCAAAATCCAGTTGAAATATTATAGAATTAGAATCAATGCTGCTTAGATAATTATTATAATCATAAATGTTCTATTAATGGGATGCTGAATAATGTCAGAAAAATTAATAAGCTGTGTAGAGTTCATTTCCACAAACAGGCAATCTCTTCTATAATTTGAAGCTTATGACACGATCTTGGTAGGATTTTATTGTAGCTACTTAGATATAAATATCATCTAAATGATGCCCTTTGTTCCTTAAGCACAATTCCAGGGCATAATTTTATCCTCAAAGCCTAGTATTCAGCATTCACAAACTACCCCAGATGTTGCTTCCAATAAACTAAACAGAACCGAAAAATGCAATAGTCATCCATCGTTTCATTGACTCGTATGTAAAGTCAATTAATTTTGTGACTGGAGAAAAGTGTTGTTGATTATTTTCTTTAGCTTTGCTGGTGGCTGAAAGGTGTTCTATGAAGCTCTGACAATGCTCAGTCTGGCCCCACCTTAGATTGTCCCTCAGTCCCAAGGACAGCCCTCTGGCCTCTGCTAGGAAGTGAGGGAATTACAAGAATATGGTGGCCCGGGTTTTGAGAGGCATTTAGCTTTGAAAACGTCCTAAAAAGGAGGCAATGCCGCTTTATAGACACTGCCATCCTCCTGGACCTTGGTCCACTGTCCACATCTCGCCCAAGGTGAGAGCACGTCAGGGCCTCCCTCCCATCTCTGCCCATGTGTGGGCACTTGCAAGACCACAGTATCACTTCTTATAGCATCTGCTGACTTTTACCTGCAAAAGGGGCAAGGAAACAAATTATAATAACATAAACTAAATAAGCAAATTATATTGTTAAAGACGAAAAAGATCAACCTCATTTTGATTATTTTAAGCAATGGGTTTTCCCAACTTTTTGAGGTAGTTACAAGATGTATTGATCACCTTGGTAGGTCTTAAGTCCTGTTTTTCTTTTCATGTATTTATGTTACTTTCTGTCAGTTAATTCACCTCTATTTAGGCATTTGCTTTATGCTCCTGTCCTCTGCTCCTTGCTTGTCTTCCATTCTGAATTCTGCATTTCCTTTCCAGCAAAGTGTTTTTCTTTCTATTTCTTAGCTTCCATGTATCTTTTAATTAAATCACTAGGGGACATATGGAAAGTCCCCAGGGCTCACTTTGAGCTGGGGAAATGGAGAAAGCTCTCTCCTGACTATAAACAAATGTTAATTTAAATGAAGTTTGAAAATATTTTCTCTGCATGGCTTATTTTTGAATTTCTTATAATAACATCTTTGGCATACATATCCTAGAGAGCCATTTTTTTTTGGTAAAATATTTTACATATTTCCAGTATGTACTAGTACTGATTTGAGTGGTGTCTAATTAAATAGTGAAATAGTATCTTTGGTTATGAAATCAGGTCTTATTATCTATGATCCTGATTGTCTAAATAAATTCCAAGACTGGAAAGAGAAGTGGTGTTTGCCTATGCTAAAAATAAAAGGCCAGACAGAGAGACCCGTGTGGTCACTTCAGTTGCTTGTGTGGTTCAGTTAATTGGACCTGGCTTGGGGCTCATCACCTATGCTGACATTTCTCACCCGAGCATCTTACTATCAAAGTTGATTCTAGAATAAACACCCACTAATCCTATACATGCACATACCCTGAGATAATGCTTACATGATTTCACTTGGGGAGTGGGGGGAATTGAATCATTCCCAGCTGATTGACTAGTAAGTACCTTTATCTTCACTGGAATCAAGTAGATTGAATGCAGAAAATATCTTTTATTCATCTTTATATCCTTTGTGTCATTCAACATAGCATAGTGTCATACACATAAGATTAAGGTGATTAATGAACAATGCCTGGAAAATGTGAACAACTATGAATGTGATATTAGTAAGATACCCTGTATATGATTGAATGTGAAAGAGATGACTGCAGGTGGCTTCCTATGTTAGTGGGGCTTTTGAAACTTATGAGCTAACAACCTTTTTTGATAGGACTAAAGCTTTGGCATGACCACCATATGTGGACCAGTCCTAATTAACAGTGTCAGAATTTTTTTTGATGAGGACTCTTTTCCATTTTTTAATTGAAAAATAAAATTTATACGTATTTAGTGTGTGCAATATGCTGTTGTAAAATATGTAAACATTGCAGAATGACCTCATCAAGCTTATTAACATATGTTACCTCACATACATTTTTTTTTATAGTGAGAACACAACATCTAATCTCTTAGTGATTGCCAAGAATGCAGTATATTATTATTAACCACAGTCATCATGCTGTACAATAGATCTCTTGGACTAATTCCTCTGCCAGAACCAAAATTTTGTATCCTTTGACCAACTGATCCCACTCAGTAGACATCACGTACAAATACAGAGTTCAGGGTTGCTCATTTTTAAAGCCACTTTCCTGGAATAGAGGAATTTCTTCTGAAAACTGTATTCAATGGCATTTAAAATATTTTTGCCTCCTTACTTCCCCCAGAAGATTTCTGACTCTGTTTTATCAAGAAGGAAAAGATTCATTACTTCTGACCTGTTCTTACTGGGCAGTATGATTCCAGAGTTTTCCCTGTTTCCAGGTTACATGTAATAGCAGAAATACATTAAGGATTTGACAATTTTCTCCAGTTATTGTTGCATGACCTCAACTCTTATGTCATTCTGGCCCATGTTCTGACCTTGGAGTTGTGCCTTGTGGCATGGATATGACAATTAAAGATATTACTTGTGCTACATTTTTCAAACACATGGTCCTTGTTTGATCATTTGGAGCACTGGATTCTTAAATTCTTTTTTTTTTTTTTTTTTGAGTTGGAGTCTCACTCCGGCGCCCAGACTGGAGTGCAGTGGCCACTCCCGGCCACCGCAGCCTCGCCTGCTGGGCTCCGGCGATCCTTCCGCCTCAGCCTTCCAAGCAGCCGGAATTACAGGCATGCGCTACCACACCCGGCTGATTTTTTGATTTATTGTAGAGATGAAGTCTCGATGCCCAGGCGGGTCTCGAACCCGCGGGCTCAGGCCATCCACTCACCTCAGCCTCCCAAAGGCGCGGGATTACGGGCTGAGCCACGAGCCCGGCTTATACTTAAATTCTAAAGACAGCCTTATCATTGAAAGTCGAATTTCAATTGTCAACACATTTTCACATCATTTTGTGGATGGAAAATTTGTATGTTAAATCAGTTATTTAAAAACCATGTGTAATTCAGGAGCCCAACCAGTAATCTGAAAGCATCTCTTAGGTGTGGATGGGCAGGGTTTTACAGATTTGGGGCAAACAGAGTCACTGAATAACTCAGCACACATCCTCCCTCCAACAGTTCTCTCAGGCAGAGGGCTGCCTGGCCCAGAGATTACATTCTACAGTCATCCTAACCAGCACATGAGGTATGAGTGAGGACGGAAAAGAAGGTTCAGTCTCCATTTTGAACCTGGACCTAGGGTCCAGGTTCAAGCTAAGTGAATGGTGCATAGCTGATGACACCTTCAGTCTTTAAGGGAAAATTCAGAGGAGACAAATCTGTGAGTACAAATATGCTGGTATTTCACTAAGGAGATGGGGGGGGCATTGTAAATACCATTCAGATATGGCACCAAATGGATTAGGTAACTGTTGTTAGCAATATACAACATTTGTCTTACATTTTAGAGCCATCAAACAGCCACATATTGTATCTTAAATGTGTCTATATAGTTGACTTTTATAAGACGATGAAATATAAACATTTATTATTAAAGATAAGTCAATAGTTAATTGAAGGATGTGTGGCACAGTACTTGCAGGTCCAACCAGGTATTGTTATCTTAATTAGCAGATGAAGAAAAAGAGGTTTTAAAAAGAAAGAAAATAAGGATGAAAGGAACAGTGTCTGTTCACACATGTAACTCTCTACTACAGTAATTAAATGACAGTAAACTTAATTAAAACAGAATCCAAAACGTTACCAAATATATATATATATATACATAATATTCACAACGTTAAGAGATTGAAATAATTACTTCTTCAAAAACTACACATATTTTATTATAAATTTGTTTATGTATTTGACTTTTATAAGACTATAAAATATAAGCATTTATTATTAAGAATTAGTCAATAATTAATTGAAGTATGTGTGGCATGTTATATACACAATAAATGCAAAGGGATAAAATAATAGACATTGAAATATGATTAAATAGTGCCTCAAAATGACACAACAAACCTAAAGAAAAATGGAAAGCTGTCACTTAAAATTAAAACACAGTACAGTTAATTTAAGGTAATTATATCAGTAGTATTTTTCATAAAAATGATCTCATCAAAATCTTTTCACTTACATGAATTTTCATCATTATTAAAATCCTAATTTTCTTCTAGATACTATGAGATATATATATAAATACATAGAATTAAATTTATATTATATGAAACTATGACTGAATATTTTTAATACACTTTTTAGAAGCAATTTGGGGTTCACAGAAAATGGAGTGGCAGACACAGAAATTTCCCTGTCCCTGTCATCCCCACACATGCAGAGTCTCCCGCATAATCAACCACCCCCCACCAGAATGGTACATTTGATGACAAATATATATATATATATATATATATAAAATTTATACACAGATGCACGCTGTGTGTGTAAATAATTTTTTTTTAAGAGATGGGGTTTTGTCATGTTTTCCAGGTTGTCTCAAACTCCTACCCTCAAATGATCCTCTGGTCTCCGTCTCTCTAGGAGTTGGGGTTATAGGCACGAGCCAGTGCATCCAATTGTTGTATATTTTTCAAGCTAACATTTTCCAGTGGTAAAACATCAATATTAAACAAACATTCTACTTTGACATAATCTCCTACAAGTATTTTATTTTAACATTAAACCTCTCCTTCAAACCCACTCAGCTCTAGCTACCCAGGTCTCCACGCTGCCCCTGAAACACAGGGGATGTTATCCCTAGAGCCCCGTCCAGCTTCTCTGCACACCACCAGGTGTGCCCCAGGATCACCCCGCACCTTGTATAAACCTTTGCTCTGACCTCCATATTTGAAATGGAAGGCATTCTCCTCTCTCTCTTGCACTGATAATTCCCTTGTGATTTTTTTTCCCTTAACTCAAGTATACTTCTAGCATATCATATGTGTTACTTTAAAAAAAAAATTATTTTAAAGATGTGGGGTATAATTCAGGGCGCATTACTTTTAAATTCTGCCTCCAACCCACTGAATGTGAGATCCCAGAGGACAGGATTTTTCCTCAATGTGTCCCCAACCCCTACACAATTCCTGGCACACATAGCATTCGACACATATTTTCCTAGTTACTATTTTATCTACTGCTATTATTTTTAGTAATTTAGAATTTATTTCTTATAACCACAGAAATAAATATCTTAGGTTAATTACACACAGTTTTTAATAATATATTATTCATGTACATAAATGGAAATAAAATATTTTAAAAACGCTTTTTCACGTCTGACTCTGCTGCTGAATTTTTCACTGACAACTAGTTTCCTACAAAATATCTTCTGTGCCATCAAAACCATTGGTGACAGAAATTCTTCAAATAATCTGCAAGAAGAACTAAAGGTTCAGGAGTTAGTTCCTATGCCAGTTTTGCAATGGTCTTATAAGTCAGACTGCTTTTGACTCCTGTTTTGGACAAGGCAGTAAACATCTGTTTCACTCATTCCACCATCATTTCCATGCTAAGTCATTACAAGAGTGCTTCACTGTTGTCTCAGAGATTTTCTTTCTTTTCCTTTCACTAGTCTTTTTATTTTGGAATTTTTTAGGCATATGTAAAAGTAGAGTGGCTCTCCATGTACCCAGCATCCAGCTTCAATAATCTTCCTTCAAATTTCTTTCTCTTGCTGACATATTTTAAAGCAAATCCCGGACATCTGTCTGTAATGCCTTTGCTAGACCTTCAACCGACAAGGACATTTTTCAAGGGTCAGGGAGGAGACTTTACAAATGATACAGATTGAATCTAAATATGATTGAATCTAAATACGAAAACTAGTAAAATGTGAATTATTGTGGACTATATTGTGCAAACATCTTTATACTTTTGTGCAATCTTCCTGAAGTGTATAATTTTTTAATAAAAGCAAATATTAAAAACAAATTTAATTTGCTACTAAAATAATTTGCACCATCTTTCCTACACACTATTTATTCAGATTTAATGGTATAAACAATACATTAGGAGTGAGGTAATTGTCCAGAGATAGACTCTTTTCCCAGATATATAGGATTTTTTCTTCGCCGATCAGCCACCATTAGTGCTTCAAGGGGCAGATTCTTTCTTCACCAACTAGCTGCCATCAATGTCTCCTGTAAATTCTGGTAATTCAATGTCTTTCCCTGCTGGTCCTCTGGGTGACTTCTTTAGAATATGTAAAGAACCTTGCGCACAAGCCTTCTCAGATTTGGGGCTAACACGTTACATTAGGCATTACACATGGAACTAAAAATCAGTTGTTTCTGCCTTTGAGAAATATGCCTTCTAGCTAGGTAAACTAATCACACACACATGAACTTTAAGTACAATAATATAATTAGTGTTGGATAATTCAAGTGCACAGGAATTCAAGCGCAGAGAAAGACTTTCTGAGAGGGAGTCAGCTAGAGATAATTTTGTGTGTGTGAAGGAAACAAGCTTTGGAGTGAATCATGATTCACAAGAAGAACATGGATTAAGGCACTGCCTGTTCAAACGCTTAGTCAAAGATTGGTACATGATAAAACCTAAGAAAAAAAATTCAGAAGACTATTGTGAGTAATGATAAATTATTAAATAAATTTTGCTGATGTCTGGCTGTGAGGAATAACTAACATTGCCCTTCAAGACGCTCATTAAAAAGTCTTGTTATACTATTCACAAGTATATTTATCTTTGGAAAGAAAGCTGAGGGAAATTTTGAAAATATATGAAAATATAAATGAGTTACATTTCTAATGGTGGGATTTTGGGAGCAGTATGGTAATTGTTAGAGGTAGCTTTGGATCAGGAGAGCTGATCTGGTAAGAGTTCTATGGGCAGAACAGAGATTTTGCCATGCGGTAGACACAGAGACCAGGACAAGGCTAATTCTTCGTCATGACATTCCCGGGAAGTCTGATCACTTCCCGTGCTTCACTCTGCTCCCTCATTCAAACACAGTGAAGAAATCTCCCTGGGTAATCACATGTATAGGAAAAATTCCCCAGTTATGTGAAACCTCTTGGCCTTGCCCCTGTAGAAAAGCAATTGTACAACCAGTGATAATTGTCCATCTCAGCAGAGTAGGTGCAGGAACTGGCGCCCGTGCTGTGATTGTTTAACTCTTTGAAAGCGAAGATAGTTATGTGCTGGTCACCCTACATGTGTCTTCTTTAATCCTAGTAATGACTCTTTTAATTGCTTCCATTATTATTACTATTTTAGAGGTGAGAAAATTGAAGTGCATATGACCACACAGACAGTCCAAGGTCACATAGATAGCAAGGGGTGAAACCCAGATACTTTGATTCCAAGGTCACTGTTCTTGGCTCTGGTTTATAAACCCCCTTGAAGTTATTTAATGTTTCTATCTCTTCATCTCTGTCTTCATAAATAAAATAGGGACATAACTTTCTGTGCATATGTACCTATAGCCCAGCAAGCCATGTGCTAATGATAAAATAATGGCAGTTCTTTGAGCTTAAAGGAAACCAGATGAGTGTCCAGTGCTTAACTTACAGATATCTCCCTACTTTTCTTGCACAGTTAAAATTTTTACTTTAAATTAAAAAAAAATCTGTACTGTTTGTGTTTGAAGTGTATAGAATTAATTTTTTTTTTAACTTTTAATGGTGTAGGGGTACAATTCAGGATTAGGTATACAAGTAGTAATCATACATGTAAAGTTTGGGCCTCCCTTTGGTGCTCACTTCACCTGGTTTGAGATCAGGTATATTTATTGATATTATATGCCTTCCCCACCTCCTACTCCTGGCAGTTTCTGGCTACTGCCAATTCCTTTCTTATAGTATTATGGTAAGTGTTCAAGGTCTGTTTGTGAGTGAGAAAATATGGTACTCAGTTATTTGTTTCTGTGATAAATCACTGAGTATTATAGACTCTAAATCCATCCAAGTTGCTGCAAAGTTCATAAGTTTGTCCTTCTTTATGGCTGTGTGATATTCCATCATGTATATGTACTACATTTTTTTTCCTCTAGTCCAGCTTTGATGGGCAGCACGATTGGTTTCGTGTTTTTGCTGTTGTGAATAGTGCTGCAATAAACATGTGTGAACAGGTATCTTTTTTGTAGAATGATTTGAGTTCCTCCAAGGATATTCCCAGTAGGGGGATTGCTGGGTCATATGGAAGGTCAATTTCTAGTTCTTTTAGAAATCACCATACTGTTTTCCAAAAAGGCTGAACTAGTTTGCATTCCCATCAGCAGTGCAGAAGCATTCCCTTCTCTCTGCATCCTTGCCAGCATCTGTTGTTTTTTGTTTTATTAACGAGGACCATTCTTACTGGGGTTAGGTGGTATCTCAATGTGGTTTTGATTTGCATTTCTCTGATAATTAGTGAGGCTGAGCACTTTTTCATGTGTCTGTTGGCTGCCCATATGTCTTCTTCTGAGAAGTGTCTATTATTCTTGTCTTTTGCTCAGTTTTTAATGGGGCTGTTTGTTTTTTTCCTTTCAGTATGTTTGAGTTTCTGGTAGATCCTGAATGTTAGGCCTTTGTCAGATATACAGTGGCAAATATATTTTCCCATTCTGAGGGCTGTCTCTTCACTCTCTCGATGGTTTCTTTTGCTTTGCAGAAGGTTTTCAATTTAATGGGGTCCCACTCGTGTATCTTATCTCTTATGGCATAGATATCTGGGGTTTTGATCAAGAATTGCTTGCCTATTCTGATTCCCATAAGGGTGTCTCCTGCATTTTCTAAGATTCCTATATTTTGAGGTTTTACATTTAGGTCTTCAATCCATTTAGAGTTTTTTTTTTGGTGATAGATAGGGGTTCTGTTTCAATCTTCTGCATCTTGTCAGCCAGTTTTCCCAACACCATTTACTGATTAGGTCTTCCTCTCCCCGGTGGTTGTTGGTGGATGCTTTGTTGAAGTTGAGTTGATTGAGAAATTGAGGTTTTGCGTCCAGAATCTATCCTGTTCCATTGGTCTATCTGCCTGTTCTTGTACCAATACCAGGCTGTTTTTGATTATTCTAGCCTTATAATAAGGTTTAAAGTCTGAAAGTGTGATTCCTACAACTTTCTTTCTTTTGCTGAAGATTGTTTTGACTATTTATGGTCATTTATGTTTCCATATGAATTTCTGTATTGTCGTTTCCAGGTCTGAAAAGAAGGATGTTGGTAACTTAATGGGTATCGCGTTGAATCTGTAGATTGCCTTTGGTGGAATGGACATCTTAACAATGTCAATTCTTCCAATCCATGAGCATATAGTATTTTTCCGTTTGTTTGTGTCTTGTTTGATTTCTTTGAGCAGCGTTTTGTAGCTTTCGTTGTAAAGATCTTTCACTTTATGGTTAGGAAGTTGCTGAGGTATTTCATATTTTTGTGTCTATTGTGAATGGGATTGTGCTTTTCATTTGATTCTCTGCCTAGAATTATTTTAACATGGTTTATTTTTCTCAGAAGTATGTCTGAAACACTTGTCTAGGTAGTAGAATGGCTGGTGGTGACCCTGTATGTGTATCAGCTTTAATGCGCTGCCTGTTCCTCACCGTGACCCTGAGGGATGGGCAGAGCAGAAGATGCTGTTTATTTATTTATGTTTATTTATTTATTTTGAGTTGGAGTCTCCCTCTGTCGCCCAGGTTGGAGTGCAGTGGCCGCTCCCGGCCACCGCATGCTTGGGGCTCCAGTGATCCTTCCACCTCAGCCTTCCAAGTAGCGGGAATTACAGGCATGCGCTACCACACCTGGCTGATTTTTTGATTTATTGTAGAGATGAGGTCTTGCCAAGTTGCCCAGGCAGGTCTCAAACCTGCGGGCTCAGGCAATCCACTCACCTCAGCCTCCCAAAGGCGTGGGATTACAGGCTGAGCCACCGAGCCCGGCTAGAAGATGCTGTTTAACAGAGGCTGAGCTGAGGCTAAAAGAGAGGTGACTTGCTCAAGGTTGAAGTACTCTTGGCATGGGCTTTCTCACACCTAGAATGAGGTGCAGCTGGATCACTCATTGCCAGGCCGAGGGTATCAGACTCTGTGGGTAAGTGGTAGGATCATGATAATTGCAGAGTGAGTCCATGAACAGGGTTTTCTGCCTTTCACTTTTTCACCTGGATGGGCTCCCCTTTCTCTTTTTTCCATTTCCAAGTTCAGCTCCCAGGAGCCCAACAGAAGCCAGTTCCCCTTTTCAGACCCCATGGCTCCATCCATGCAAAAGGAGTACTATCACGCCTACTTCATAGCAGCGTTGTCAGATGTTGCCAACCTGTCTAATTAGACAATGGAAAAGAAAATTAAAGTCTGGAATTGTTCTGATTCATGCAATGAAAAGTCATGACCTTAATCAGGGACCTTTCAAATGTAGAAAGTCCACTAAGTTAAATAATCAGCAGGTCCTGACACTCTACGTAAAAGATTTGGACTCTGTTTCTGTATTTATTATATAAAAGGTAATAATAACTTCAACACACAACCTGTATTTGTAAAAGAACATTCTAAAATATGAAATATTTTCCAAATACCAGGTACTGATAATATTGCAGCTTGCACAGCCTCCAAACACAAAGATATTCAAAAATAATGTATCTGCATATACTCAAAGGAAACAGCAGGGGTTAGTTCAGATCTGTTCAACTTGGTCCTTGGGTAGGTGTCATGGGCTGAATTGTGTACCACTCCCCCAACATTTATTTTTTTAATTTTTATTTTTTATTTTTGAGTTGGAGTCTCACTCTGTCACCCAGACTGGAGTGCAGTGGCCGCTCCCGGCTACCACAGCCTTGACCTGCTGGGCTCCAGCGATCCTTCTGCCTCAGCCTTCCAAGTAGCTGGAACTATGGGTGCACGCTACCACGCCTGGCTAATTTTTTGATTTATTGTAGAGATGAGATCTCGCCAAGTTGCCCAGGTTGGTCTCGAACCGCAGGCTCAGGCCATCCATTCACTTTGGCCTCCCAAAGTGCTGGGATTACAGGCTGAGCCACCGAGCCAGCCTCTCTCAACATTTATATGTTGAAGTCCTAACTTACAATGTGATTGTATTTGAAAATGGAACCATTAGGGAAACAATTAAGGTTAAATGAGGGTAGACCCTATTCCATGTGACTGATGTCCTTATGAGCAGAGAGAGACACCAGGGGCACCTGAGCTCAGAGAAAAGACCATGTGAGGACACAGAGAAGATGACTATCTATAAAACAAGGAGAGAGGCAAGATAACCCAATCTGCCAACACCTTGATCTGGAACTTTTAGCCTTCAGAACTGTAAAAAATAAATTCCTATTGTATAAGCCACTCAGTCTGTGGTATTTTGTTACCACAGCCTGAGCTGACTAATAGAGTAGGCAAGAACAAGAATGCTTCACATATATGCCCAAACCTTGGTAATTGAGAGAATTATTTACATCTCTAACACACACTCAATTTTCTAACTATTTCTGGAAAAAATAACCTGTCAATTTTAATAGCTTAGATAACACCCCTGCTTCTCTGCTTGACTTGATGGCAGTACTTTCCTGCCCCTGGAGAGCCTGGATCTTTTCCAGATCATCTCTACAAGGTAGACTCTGTTTTTGCTGTGGTTCCCTGCTTTGATTGGTTTCAAGACATAGAGGAAGACACATTCACTGCCCTTGGTCTTTGTTTACACTGGCCTTTTACATTTCTAGAAGTGGACTCTTAGTAGTCATTAACTGCATGTACAGTTAATAAGAAATGTTAGATGAGGGTAATTGCTATTCTGTTTTGTTATTTTAAGCAAATATGTTCTTATAGGAAAGAATATAATATAATCTGAGTTGGTATTCAAATGCTTATGTTTACGAGGAGGAACCAAAAATCTGGAATTATCTTTTTTGGGGGGAATGCAGGCCCCTCCCCTTGTAGTACACTTGGAATTTGTTCCTCTGGATCAGTCAACCCAAGTTTCTATCTAGAAGTTTTGAGAAGGTTATGTCATCACAATTTGTGGAAGAAACATCCCAAGCTGTGGCAAACGGGTGACTGGCTTTACTACCATGACAGCACACCTGCCCGTACGTCACTGAGTATTCAGCAGTTTTTGACCAAAAGCAGCATAACTTCCATGCCTCACCCTCCCTATTTATGCAGTCTCACACTGAAGTGACTTTTTGTTGTTTCCCAGGATGAAAAAAATCCTCAAAAGAAAACATTTTGCTGATGTGGAAGAGGTGAAACAAAAAACAGCAGATGCACTAAAAGGCATCAAAAATGATGAGTTTAAAAATTGTTTTGAGTGGTGGAAAAAGAGTCTTGATATGTGGACAGAACCAAATAGAGCATACTTCAAAGGTGACTAACGTTTAAACATGTAAAACTAAATACACAATTTTCTGTAAGTAAATTCTGAGATTTTTAAAATCCCCTTTGTATGTTATGTAATTTTTTTTTTGTAAAGGCAGGTTGGAAATACTTAGAAATCTTCATATATATCTGCAATATAAAGTTGAAAATTGCACACTAAAGCTCATAAAGCTTATAATAGAAGATTTTATGGCCTGAATTACTCAGCTACTTGGATAGACTTTTCATGTGTCACTATTGACTTGGCCATGTGGCAGTAAGTGAGAGGTGGGTTTGGAAATTTTCTGATTAATTTGATTATTCATCTTCACCAGTATGTAAATCAGAACCTATAGATCATTGAAGCTTTTTTATTACGTACTTTTGAGCACTTTTCCTTTGCCCAGTACTGCGTTAGCTTTCCGACTGAACAGCAGAACAAAATCATAATATTTATTTCCAACTGGTAGAATTCATAATAGGTACTATCAATCTGAGAAGTCCTAAAGACATTTGTCAAAATACCTTAAGGTGGGGCAGGTGAAAGGTGCAGAGAACAGTCAGAAGGGCATCCCCAAGATGGCTCTGCCTCCCAAAGACAACAAAGGCCCTAAGCTCCAGCTTTTTCCGCACATGCGAAACTTAAACCTGTGCTCAAACAACCTCTCCCTATAGGAATACTACCTCATAGTCTCCTCCAATAAGACCCAAACATTGCACTGGCCAGCCCCTGCAAGGTCCATAAATACACCCCCTCCCCCTGCATAACTCTCTCTTGCTTTCTCTCTCTGTCCCCACCACTCTCTTGCTGGCTCTCTCACTCTCTCTCTCCTTCCCTCTTTCTCTCTCTCTCTCGGTCTCTCTTATTCTCTCTCTCTCCCCACCACTCTCTTACTCTCTCTTTCTCTCTCTCACTCTCTCAGCCTCTCTTTCTCTCTCTCTCTCTTGCTCTTCCTCGGTTACAGTCCCTTCGTGTAACTGCCCCTTTAATAAATCTCTTGGTTCTGACCGGGTGTGGAGTCGTTACTGGTGCTGAACATCTTTCATTGGTGCTGCGACTCAGATGGGTGCTCCCTCGCCTCTGTGTGGGTGTACTCCCATAGGCAAGAGCCCTGACCCAGCACCTGTGGCCACTCCAGCCCTCCTAGACCTTCCCACTGTTTTGAACGTGTAAACTGCATCCATCAGCAACCATTGGATAGGTATGTTCCCCTCCCCCAAACAAGGGAGTGAAAAACTTGCTGGGGCACTCCGGAGGGAACAGACTTCAGGAACCGCCCCCTCCAGCCCCCAGGTGAGGGGGAACGCACCCACCTCGGCTTTCACGGCCACCGTGGGCCCTAAAGGCTTCCTCTTCTCCTTTATCTCTCTCAAACTTTAAAAACTCCCATGGCTGCTGAGCTGCAGCAGGCCCCAGGGGTCCCACATCTGCTAACCCACAGTGGTTTCCATAAAATTCTCTTTCTCTCCCCCCTTAGCACTCTGGTAACCCGATCCAATCTGCAACAAGTCTTTGTTGTTTTCTTATCATAAATTTCTCTCAAGTTATATCTAAACTGGAACTATATTAATCTTCTTCCCAGACAAAAGTAAAGGGATCATGTAAATAAATCCTGTTAACTAACTACAAAAAGGTGTTAATAAACAGGCTAACTAGGACAGAATAAAAGAGGTTTTTCAAAGACCAGATGGAAATCCAGCAATGTTTCTAAGTCGCCTCTCTAAGACATTGCAGCAGTTTACGAATATTGATTTAAACTCTGTGGAGGGACAAACTCTTTTGGCTATGTATTTTATCTCCCAGTCACCACCAGGTATTAGACACAAACTCCAAAAATTATAAAAGGGCCCACAAACCCCTCAATTAGAGCTATTGGACATGGCCTTTAAAATCTTTACCAACCAAAAGGAGGAAGAAATACAGGACCACCAACATAAGCAGAAAGCACTTCAGCTTTTATCTACCACTTTAGTAGAAAAAGCCACCACTGATAATCTTCCATCCCAGATGGCCAGTAGCAAAAGGGGTACACAGCCCCCTTCCCAGGTTTGTTTCCAATGCCGTCAAAATAGGTATATGGTCAAAGACTGTCAAGCCCTGCCCACCAACAAAACCCTGTCCCAAATGCAAACAGCATGGACATTGGGCTCATGATTGCCTCATTCTCCCAGGAGGAGAACACATGGCCCAGAGGCTTGCTG
>NW_007240465.1:0-3479 GCF_000164805.1 Carlito syrichta
GCGGAAGAATAACCGGAGCCCAGGTCGAGGCTGCGGTGGCAGGGAGCAGCCACTGCACTCCAGTCTGGGTGACAGAGTAAGACTCCAACTAAAAATATATATATATATGGAGTCAGTCATGTTATGCTGCCCAGGCTGGAGTGCTGTGGTGCAATTATAGTTCACCATAGCCTTTAGCCCATGGACTCCATCTATCCTTCCCATCAGCCTCCTGAGTAGCTAGGAGTACAAGTGCACACCACCATGCTAGTGTTTAAATATTTTAGGTAGAGATAGGGTTTCACTATGTGGCCCAGGCTGATCTCAGACTCCTAGCCTCAAGTGATCCTCCACCCTCAGGCTCCCAAAGTCCTGGGATAGCACAACACTATTGTTTCCTTTTTTTTTTTTTTTTTTTTTTTTGAGTTGGAGTCTTACTCTGTCACCCAAACTGGAGTACAGTGGCCACTTGCAGCCACTGCAGCTTCGACCTGCAGAGCTCCGGCGATCCTTCCGCCTCAGCCTTCCAAGTAGCTGGAACTACAGATGCGCACTACCATGCCCGGCTAATTTTTGATTCATTGTAGAGATGAGGTCTCGCCAAGTTGCTCAGGCGGGTCTTGAACCTGTGGGCTCAGGCAATCCACTCACCTCAGCCTCCCAAAACGCTGGGATTACAAGCTGAGCCACCGATCCCGGCTTCTTTTTTTGTTTTTTGCTTTTTTTTTTTTTTTTTTGAGTTGGAGTTTCACTCTGTCACCCAGACTGGAGTGCAGTGGCCGCTCCCGACCACCGCAGCCTCGACCTGCTGGGCTCCGGCAATCCTTCTGCCTCAGCCTTCCAAGTAGCCGGAATTACAGGCGCCCGCTACCACACCTGGCTGATTTTTGATTTATTGTAGAGATGAGGTCTCGCCAAGTTGCCCAGGCGGGACTCGAACCGTCGGGCTCAGGCAATCTACTCACCTCAGCCTCCCAAAGGCGCAGGATTACAGGTTGAGCCACTGAGCCTGGCTGGCTTTTTGTTTTTTTGAGTTAGAGTCTCACTCTGTCGCCCAGGCTGGAGAGGGCTGGCATGAGCATGGCGACCGTAGCCTCTACATGCTGGGCTCAGGCGATCCTTCTGCCTCAGCCTTCCAAGAAGCTGGAACCACAGGCATGTGCCACCATGCCTGGCTAATTTCTTTCTTTATTTGTTTGTTTGAAAGATTGGTTGGTTGGTTGGTTGGTCTATTGTAGAGTTGAATTCTTGCCAAGTTGCCCAGATGGGTCTTGAACCCCTGGGTTCAGGCAATCCTCTTGCCTCTGCCTCCTGAAGTACTGGAATTACAAGGATGAACTACCATGCCTGGCAATTTTTTTATTTATTGCAGAGATGAGGTCTCACCAAGTTGCCCGGGCTTGTATTGAACCCATGGGCTCAGACAATCCTTTCATCGCCACCTCCTAAAGTGCTTCCTTTTTCCTTTTTAAACCTGATATCTGCATCTTTCCTCTAATAAGATGAGAACTTTAATAGGCTTTTACGTGTCCATTTGTGTCTTCTCACTCATCGTAATGATACGGTCTGAAATTTTAATTCTGGTTTGTAATGAACATGCAGGTTTTTTCTTTTTATGGGGGAGGGAATGTTAGTTGTTTTTCTTTTCTTTTCTTTCTTTTTTTTGGGGGGGTGCTGGGGATCTCACTCTGTCTCCCAGGCTGACAGCCTTGAACTCCTGGGCTCAGGGAATCCTTCCACCTCAGCTGAAGAAAAACACTGATGACTGGGCATGGTGGCTCAGCCTGTAATCCTGCACTTTGAGTGGCTGAGGTGAGAGGATTGCCTGAGGCTGGGAGTTCGAGACCAGCCTGGACGACTTGGTGAGACCTCGTCTCTACAATAAATCAAAAAATAAACCGGGTGCGGTCGTGCATGTCTATAGTTCCAGCTACTTGGAAAGCGGAGGTGGAAGGATCGCCTAAACCCAGCAGGTAGAGGCTGCAGTGGCCGTGAGCATGCCGCTGCACTCCAGCCTGGGCAACCAACTCAAAAAAAAAAACAAAACAAAAAAAAAAAAAACTGACATATCTAGTTTCTCAGAAAGAAACGTTTAATAGGGACTTACAAGCCGGGCTCGGTCTGTAATCCTACACTTTGGGAGGCTGGTGAGTGGATTGCCTGAGCCCACAGGTTTGAGACCCACCTGGGCAGCTTGGCGAGACCTCATCTCTACAATAAATCAAAAAATTAGCCAGGCGTGGTAGCATGCGCCTGTAGTTCCAGCTACTTGGAAGACTGAGGCGGAAGGATCGCCGGAGCCCAGCAGGTTGAGACTGTGGTGACCAGGAGCGTACCACTGCACTCCAGTCTGGGTGACAGAGTGAGACTCCAACTCAAAATAATAATAATAATAATAGGGACTTACAAATGGAAGCCACGTCTGTATCTCGAAAGGCAGCTTAACAAGATGGTGGAATCCTATGGAATTACCCACCAGGCTGAGGACTTATATACCACAGGGAAAAGGTGATTCAGAAGGGGTGTATGTTGTCTAGGCTGGTTTTGAACTCCTGAGCTCAAGCCATCCTTTCTCTTTGACCTCCTAAAGTGCTGGGATTACAGTGTGAATCACAGTGCCTAGCTATGTGTTTAATCTTGATTCTAAATTCATATAAGGATAAGTTCCTCAAAACATTAAATATAACATGCCACTCAGGCTACTAATTTCACTCCTAGGTACGTACCTGAGAGAATTTTAATATATGCCCATAGAAAAGATATATACACAACCAGGCATGGTGGCTCATACCTGTAATCCTAGAACTTTGAAAGGTGGAGGCAAGATAATTGCTTGAGTTCTGGGGTTTGAGTCCAGCCTGGGCAACTTGGCAAGACCTTGTCTCCAACTCAAAAAAAAAAAAAAAAGTTCAAGATCAACATGCCAGCAGACCTGGGTGTCTAGTGAGGGCCTATTCCTTATAGCTGGCACCTCCTCTGTGTCTTCACATGGCAGAAGAGAGGGCTGGTTCAAGCTCTCTTTTCTAAGTTTATAAATTTATGATTTTTCAGTTGACAACTATAATAAAAGTTATGTGAATGTGGTTTCTATCTCTCTCTCAAAATATATATCTTCACTTGAGTCCAGGAATTCAAGACCAACCTAGACAACATAGTGAGACCTCATCTTCACAAGAAATCAAAACATTGACCGGGCTCGGTGACTCAGCCTGTATTCCCAGCATTTTGGGAGGCTGAGGTAAGTGGATTGCCTGAGCCCGCGGGTTCAAGACCTACACGGGCAACTTGGCGAGACCTCGTCTCTACAATAAATCAAAAATTAGCCAGGTGTGGTAGCATGCATCTGTAGTTCCGGCTACTTGGAAGGCTGAGGCGGAAGGATCACCAGAGCCCAGTAGATTGAGGCTGCAGTGGCCGGGAATGTGCCACTGCACTCTAGTCTGGGCGACAGAGTGAGACTCCAACTTAAAAAAAAAAAAAATCAAGCCGGGCTCGGGGGC
>NW_007240465.1:3568-6288 GCF_000164805.1 Carlito syrichta
CAGCCGGGCGTGGTAGCGTGCACCTGTAATTCCGGCTACTCGGAAGGCTGAGGTGGAAGGGTCGCCGGAGCCCAACAGGTCGAGGCCGCGGTGACCGGGAGCGGCCACTGCACTCCAGTCTGGGCGACAGAGTGAGACTTCAACTCAAAAAAAAACCAAAAACATTAACTGGTCATGGTAGCACACATGGAGTAGTCCTAGTTACTCCAAAGGTTGAGGCAGAAAAAATTTACCTGAGCCCAGGAGGTCCAGGCTGTAGTGAGCTGTGATCATGCCACTGCACTCCAGCCTGGGCCACACACACACAAAGTACATATCTTGGCTGAGCACGGTGGCTCACACCTATAATCCCAATACTTGGACTGGGCTCGGTAACTCAGTCTATAATCCCAGCACTTTGGGAGAACAAGGTAAGTGGATTGCCTGAGCCTGCAGGTTTAAAACCAGCCTAGGCAACTTGGCAAGACCTCATCTGAACAATAAAAATCCCAACACTTTGGGAGGCCAAGGCAGGAGAATCACTTGAGGCCAGGAGTTAGAGACCAGCCGAGGCAATATAGTGAGACCTTATCTTTACCAAAAAAAAAAAAACAAAATATTAACCAGGTGTGGTGATGTACACCTGTAGTCCCAGCTATTCAGGAGGCTAAGGTAGAAGGATTGCTTGAGCCCAGGAGGTTGAAGCTGCAGTGAGCCATGATCCCACCAAAGCACTGTAACCTGGGTGACAGAGTGAGACTCCGACTCAAAAACAACAACAAAAATCTTAATATTTTCCAACCTTGACTGACGACAGGTAACTGAAAGCATAGAAAGAAAAACTGCAGGTAAGGGAGCACTACTGTTTAGAAGAATATTTGTGGTCTAGGAGTGGGTAAGTATTCCTCAAGTGAAATTCAAGTCAAGGTGGGGGGTGGTAACTCAAGCCTGTAATCATAGCACTTTGGGAGGTCAAGGCTAGAGTATTGCCTGAGCCCAGGGGTTCAAGACCAGCCTGGGCAACTTGGCAAGTACTTGTCTCCACAATAAATCAAAAAATTATCTGGGTGTGGTGGTGCATGCCCATAGTTCCAGCTACTTAGAAGGCTGAGGTGGAAGGACTGCCTGAGCCCAGCAGTTTGAGGCTGCGGTGGCTGCGAACCAGCCACTGACTCCAACTGGGCGATAGAGTCAGATTCCCATTCAAAAAAAAAAAAAAATTCAAGTCAAAATCTTCAACCAGTCCATTCAACTTTTGCTTCCTCTATAAAACATGATACTACAGACAAAGTAACAAGACAGGCGATAGAGTGGAAGAAGATATGTGCAATGATTAAAACTGACAAGAGACAAAAACAAAGAATTCCTACAAACCAACATTCACAAAGGATATGTGAGCAAGCAACTTACAGAAAAGGAAAAACAAAAGGCTAATGACCATCTGAAGAGACATCAGACTTATTAGTCATCAGAAGAATGTACATTAGAACCATGGCCACTTCACACTATTAAACTAGCAAAAAATAGAGCCAGGTGCCGTGGCTTTCACCTATACTCCCAGCACTTTGGGAGGCTGAGGCAAGAGGATTGCCTGAGCCCACGGGTTTGAGACCAGTCTGAGCAACTTGGCGAGACCTTGCCTCTACAATAAATAAAAAAATTAGCCAGGCACGGTGGCTCACGCCTGTAGTTACAGCTACTTGGAAGGTTGAGGCAAAAGGATCACCTAAGCCCAGCAGGTTGAGACTGCAGTGGCCATAAGTGTGCCACTGCACTCCAGCCCGGGAGGCAGAGTAAGACTCTGACTCAGAAAAAAAAAAACTAGCCAAGCAAAAAATAGAAAGCCAGATTATCTGAATGTTGTTAGGGAGGAACCCTGCCGTTTTAGAGATCAGTATACGTGACTTGATCAGATTAGGATAAGCTTATCCTAGGAGCCAGCAACTCGCTTCCCATTATATATCCCAAGAATTGTTTACAAGGATCCCCACAGCAGCTTGCATAGGATATTTTTCATGGTCTTGTTTGTAGCTTCAGAGACCATGAGGCAAGAGGTGTCCATTGCTGGAGGAGTGAAAGGATAAAATCAGGTGGATACACTCAATGGAGTGTCAGTCATCTGTCAGAGGTAATGACTAGACACACACATAGCACCCAGAATGGAATTGTTTTCCTTCTTTTTTGAGTTGGAGTCTCATTCTGTCGCTCAGACTGGAGTGCAGTGGCTGCTCCCGGCCACCGCAGCCTCGCCTGCTGGGCTCCAGTGATCCTTCCACCTCAGCCTTCCAAGTAGCCGGAACTAAAGGCGCGCACTACCGCGCCCGGCTGATTTTTGATTTATTGTAGAGATGAGGTCTCGCAAAGGTGCCCAGGTGGTTCTCAAACCCGCAGGCTCAGGCAATCCACTCACCTCAGCCTCCCAAAGCGCTGGGATTACAGGTTAAGCCACTGAGCCCGGCCTGTTTTCCTTTTTTAATTTATAATTATGGAGTGGTCATTCTTTTCCTTGGAAGGAGCTATTTTATATTATTTTTTTTGAGTTGGGGTCTCAACTCTGATGTCCAGGTTAGAGTGAGATCCAACTCAAAGAACAGATATTAAGCCAGGCATAGTGGCTCATGCCTGTAATTCCAGAGCTATGGGAGACCAAGGCAGTAAGATAGCTTGAGACCAGGAATTGGAGACTAGCTTGGGCAACAACATATTGAGACATCATTTTTACAAAAAAAAAAAAAAAAAAA
>NW_007240465.1:6773-8242 GCF_000164805.1 Carlito syrichta
GTCTCGCCAAGTTGCCCGGGTGGGTCTCGAACCCACGGGCTCAGGCAATTCACTCACCTCAGCTTCCCAAGGCGCGGGATTACAGGCTGAGCCACCAAGCCCAGCGCTAATTTTTTGACTTATTTTAGAGACAAGGTCTCACCATGTTGCTCAGGCTGGTCTCGAACCTGCGGGCTCAGGCGTCCTCTTGTCTCCGCCTCCCAAAGTGTTAGGATTACAGGCATGAGCCACCGTGCCAAGCTAATTTTGAATGTTTTAAATTTGGGATATCAATTCAATATTCAAGCCAACTCAAGCAGTGTTGTTGGGTTGAATAAGTAAGTCTGAAGTTTATAAACAAGTCTCGTCTGGAAATATAAACCTGGAAGTTGCTCACATACAAATGGTATTTAAACCATGACATTGAATGAGATTAGCAAGGGAGTAAAACTACATAGAGAGGCTGGACCCAGAAGCTCATACCCATAAACCCAGCATTTAGGGAGGCTGAGGCAGGAGGATTGCTTGAGTCCAGGAGTTCAAGACCAGCCTAGGCAACATAGCAAGACCTTGTCTCTCTAAAAAAAAAAAAAATTAGCTGAGTGTGGTGGCATGTACCTGTAGACCCAGTTACTCAGGATGCTGGGGCAGAAAGATCGCCTGAGAACCCAGGCAGTCGAGGCTGTGGTGAGCTGTGATTGTGCCACTGCACTCCAACCTGGGCAAGAGTGAGACTCCAACACAAAAAAAAAAAAAAAAATTATATGGGGAAGAGAATAGAACCAAATGGTAAGCCCTGCAGCTTCTATGTTGGGAGGTCTGAGAGAGGAGAAGGAACCCACATAGAGACGGAGGAGGAATGGAAAGGAGAAGATATGTCTTGAATGCCAGCAGATAAAAGTGCACCAAGGAGGAGGAGTGAGCAGATGTTTCAAACAAGGGGAAGACTGAGAATTGATCACTGAATTTAACAAAGCAGAGGGCATTGGTGACTTTGACCAGAGCAGTTTCAGTGGAAAATATCGGGACAAAAATCAGATTGGAGTAGGACTGAGAGAGAGTGGAGGCTTAGAGACAGTCAATGAACATGAGTTTTTGGGAAGATAACAAGAATGTTTATGAATGACGGGAATGATCTGGAAGAGGGCAAAAGTTGATGATATAGGAAACAGAAGAAGAGTTGCTGGAGCTGTGTCCTCGAGTCTAGTGACAGAGAGATGCTGGCTTTAGATAAAATCAAAGCTTGGCCAGGCTCGGTGGCTCAGCCTGTAATCTTAGCACTTTGGGAGGCTGAGGTGAGTGGATTGCCTGAGTCCGCTGGTTTGAGACCAGCTTGGGCAACTTGGTGAGACCTTTTCTCTACAATAAACAAAAAATTAGCCGGGTGTGGTAGCATGCACCTGTAGTGCAGGTCACTTGTAAGGCTGACAAAGCCAGGCTCAGTGACTCAGCCTGTAATCCTGCGCCTTTGGGAGGCTGAGGTGAGTGGA
>NW_007240465.1:8262-13866 GCF_000164805.1 Carlito syrichta
AGGCGGAAGGATCGCCGGAGCCCAGCAGGTCAAGGCTGCGGTGGCCGGGAGCGGCCCCTGTATTCCAGTCTGGGTGACAAAGTGAGACTCCAACTCAAAAAAAAAAAAAATCAACAGGCTCAAGTCTCTCCCCATTGGCTACCACTCCTATCTCTCTTCCCCTTCACGAGTCAAAGTACTTGAAGCAGCTGTCTCCTTGTTCGGTTTCCACTTCTTTGCCTTTCTTATTTTGCTCTGACCACTCCAAATAAAATCTCTCAACGTGAGATTCAATGCACATGGCTGACTCAGTCTCTCTGATCTCTCGCCTGACCCTGCTGACCATGCTCTACTTGAAATGTTCTATTTCCTTGACTCCAAATATACCACTCTTTTGAGGGGAGTACCTTCTACCCCTTGATTCACTCCTTTTGTACTTCTTTCCTGAGCTTGTTACCTTGTCTGTGTCATGGACACTGGTGGCTTTTTTATACCCCTTCAACTGCTAAGAGTATCTCCATTTTCCTGTGGGGACTCATTCTTCTACTACTCTCAATCCTCTTGATTTAAGGGACACCAAACCCTCCATTAACACGGGAATAAAAGCATGACCCAGGCCTGGCCAATTAGTCACGATTCAAGAACTAAGGGCTCAATATGGATCACTGAGAGTCATTTTCAGGACTTTTATTAAGAAAGAACTGTGGAGTCGGGCTCGGTGGCTCAGCCTGTAATCCCACGCCTTTGGGAGGCTGAGGTGAGTGGATTGCCTGAGCCCGCGGGTTTGAGATCTGTCTGGGCAACGAGACCTCATCTCTACAGTAAATCAAAAAATCAGCCGGGCATTGTAGCGCATGCCTCTAATTCCGGCTACTTGGAAGGCTGAGGAAGAAGGATCGCCGGAGCACAGGAGGTGTGGCTGCGGTGGCCGGAAGCGGCTACTGCACTCCAGTCTGGGCGACTGAGTGAGAATCCAACTCAAAAAAAAAAAAAAAGAAAGAAAGAACTATGGGCCGGGTGTGGTGGCTCACACCTGTAATCTCAGCACTTTGGGAGGCTGAGGCAAGAGGATTGCCTGAGTCCACGGGTTTGAGACCATCCTGGGCAATATGGTGAGCCCTTGTCTCTACAATAAATCAAAATATTAGCCGGAGCCGGGCTCGGTGGCTCAGCCTGTAATCCCGCGCCTTTGGGAGGCTGAGGTGAGTGGATTGCCTGAGCCCGCGGGTTCGAGACCCGCCTGGGCAGCGAGACCTCATCTCTACAGTAAATAAAAAAATCAGCCGGGCGTGGTAGCGCATGCCTGTAATTCCGGCTACTCGGATGGCTGAAGGGGAAGGATCACTGGAGCCCAGCAGGTCGAGGCTGCGGTGGCCGGGAGCGGCCACTGCACTCCAGTCTGGGCGACAGAGTGAGACTCCAACTCAAAAAAAAAAAAAAAAAATTATCCGGGCGTGGTAGCACATGCCTGTAGTTCCAGCTACATGGAAGGCTGAGGGTGAAGGACCACCTGAGCCCAGCAGGTTGAGACAGTGGTGGCCATGACTGTGACACTGCTCTCCAGCCTGGGTGATAGAGTGAGACTCCAACTTAAACAAAAAAATACTTTTTTTCTACTGTTCTTTTTCCTTGTTCCCACCTTGCAAAACCTGCTGTTCTGTTAGTGCCCAGTGGGAGCTTTCATTCTATTTTGCAGAATAAAAGGCAATTAGATTTATAGCTACATTTATGGTAATGGTGTCTCTTGACAGACTCAAAGAATCTAAGTCAACACTCACTCTGTGGCTTCCCCTTGCTCTGGGACACAGGTTAGAAACCTTGGCAAGGATGCAGGGCACAATGGCTCAAGTCTGTAATCCCAGCACTTTGGGATGCCAAGGTGAGAGGATTGCCTGAGCTCAGGGGTTCAAGACCAGCCTGGGCAAGTTGGTGAGACTTCATCTCTACAATAAATCAAAAAATAAGCCGGGCGAGGCAGCGCATACCTGTAGTTCCAGCTACTTGGAAGGCAGAGGCAGAAGGATCACCTGAGCTCAGCAGGTCAAGGCTGTGGTGGCCATGAGCATGCCACTGCACTCCGGCCTGGGCCAGAGTGAGACTCCAGTAAAAAAAAAAAGAAAGGAGGGGCCCGGCTCGGTGGCTCAGCCTGTAATCCCAGCGCTTTGGGAGGCCGAGGTGAGTAAATTGCCTGAGCCCGTGGGTTCGAGACCCGCCTGGGCAGCGAGACCTCATCTCTACAATAAATCAAAAAATCAGCCGGGCATGGTAGCGCATGTCTGTAATTCCGGCTACTCGGAAGGCTGAGGCAGAAGGATCGCCGGAGCCCAGCAGGTTGAGGCTGCGGTGGCCGGGAGCGGCCACTGCATTCCAGACTGGGCGACAGAGTGAGACTCCAACTCAAAAAAAAATAAAATAAAATAAAATAAAAAGGAAATCTTAGCAAGGGCTCAGGGTCCTCCATGCCCAGTCCTGCTAACCTTCCAGCCTCAGCTCTCACCACCTACCCCCTCCAGCTCCTTGTGAGTCCCTGTATTTGCCAAGCACTCCCTTTGACTCCCAGGGCCCAGGTTCTCCATTCCCTCATCAGGAATGTCCTCCTCCCACTCCTGCACCCTTGCCCTCCCCATCTTGGTAACTAGAAACAGTCATACTCCCCTGTTTTGTGGTGGTGTTGTTGCTGAGCTGGGGATCTCACTCTGTTGCTCAGACTGGAGTGCTGTGGCATGATCACAGCTCACCACAGCCTCTAATCCCTGGGCTCAGGTGATCCTCCTGCCTCAGCCTCTTGAGTAGCCACCATGCCCTGCTAATTTTTTTATTTGCTATTTTTGTAGAGATGAGTCCTCACTATGTTACCTAGGCTGGACTCAAACTCATGGACTCAAGCAATCTTCCTACCTTGGCCTCCCAAAACACTGACCCTACAGGTGTGAGCCACTGTGCCTGCCTCCCCTATCCCTGACAGGCCTCTGAAAAGGAGAAAGACCCTGCCCCCTTCAATATACTCCCCTGCCAGGTTTAGCTAAAGAGACTTGTGATAACCCCCAAGGGTCAAAATACCCTCACAATTGACTCTCCATAGTTTGCATTAAGAAAAAAAATAGTTTTGATATGCATTTTTCAAATAAAAGTGGTGTCGTAATATATAACATTCCTTTTTTTTTTTTTTTTTTTTGAGTTGGAGTCTTCCTCTGTCACCCAGATTGGAGTGCAGTGGCTGCTCCCGGCCACCGCGGCCTCGACCTGCTGGGCTCCAGTGATCCTTCTGCCTCAGCCTTCCAAGTAGCCGGAATTACAGGCATGCGCTACCACACCTGATTTTTGATTTATTGTGGAAATGAGGTCTCCGCTGCCCAGGCGGGTCTCGAACCCACGGGCTCAGGCAATCCACTCACCTCAGCCTCCCAAAGGTGCGGGATTACAGGCTGAGCCACTTTTTTTTTTTTTGAGTTGGAGTCTCACTCTGTCGCCCAGACTGGAGTGCAGTGGCTGCTCCCGGCCACCGCAGCCTCTACCTGCTGGGCTCCGGTGATCCTTCCGCCTCAGCCTTCCAAGTAGCCAGAATTACAGGCATACGCTACTACGCCCGGCTGATTTTTTTTTATTTATTGTAGACATGAGGTCTCCAGGCAATCCACTCACCTCAGCCTCCCAAAGGCGTGGGATTACAGGCTGAGCCACCGAGCCCGGCTAACATTCTTTTTTTTTTTTTTTTTTGAAGACTTTTTCCAGTTGAGATTTTGGTTTGGAATTACCTTTATTTCACTTTCGCGAGAAAGCATCTCCAGAGCTTCTAGATGTGAAAGGCCTTGGAATTCATCAAAGAGTAGCCCATAATGAGTTTTCTTGTCTGTTTCCATGGTAACTTCATTGGAGGTCCACAGCTCTTCTTTCTCCTTTGCCTCTCGTAAAACCTAAAAAAAAAAAAAAAAAAAAATGGAGGCATTACACTGTAGCAAATAATGAGAGCTCAAGGGTGAGTTTTGAGAGTTGAAGGAAGCAAAGCTGAAGCGGGTTACAGAACAGAGGATTCTCCTTTCATTCTTGGCACTGCAATTCAAATCTAATAGGCTCAAGAGTTGCAAGAAAAAAATAGTCACACACAACTTGATCTTAGACAGTGTAAATAACACCAAAGAAACCAGGTGTTTCTCTAACAGTGGTTTAAACATTAATAAACAACTCTGACAGGGTTTAGCATTTTGCACACTACTAACAAGAGGCTACTGCAGAAAGAGGATAAAAAAGAAAAGTGAGCATTTTCTCTTTTTTTTTTTTTTAAGTTGGAGTCTCACTCTGTCGCCCAGACTGGAGTGCAGGGGCCGCTCCCGGCCACCGCAGCCTCGGCCTGCTGGGCTCCGGCGATCCTTCCTCCTCAGCCTTCTGAGTAGCCGGAATTACAGGCATGCCCCACCACGCCCAGCTGATTTTTTGATTTATTGTAGAGATGAGGTCTCGCTGCCCAGGCGGGTCTCGAACCCGCGGGCTCAGGCAATTCACTCACCTCAGCCTCCCAAAGGCGCGGGATTACAGGCTGAGCCACCGAGCCCGGCTTAACATTCTTTTTTAAATGACTACCACATACGCTAGGGATTGTACTACACGCCCTGCCTTCTCCCGCCCTTTCCTGCCTCCCCTCCCCTACTCCTGGACACAGTTACCATCTCTCACTTTTCCCAAAGCAGGCTGTGAGAGGCCCCAGGCCCGCCCAAGACAGGGGTCAGTTAATGTTTAATGAGTGAGTGAATGAATACATTTCAAAGGGTGAAAAGTAAAGAGGGAGACAGCGCTTTGTCCCCAGAACCCTTTCTGCTGAGTCAAGGTGGCCTCACCAGGCCCACAACAGCAGGGGGATATGCTGGCAGTTTTTGCCCGGTCTTCTGCTCTCACCACTGCTCCAGGTTTATCCCCCTCCCAGGGCTTCACCCTTGACTCCACCCTGGAGAGGCAAGGAGCAAAGGTGGTAGGTGACAGAGGGGTCTCTTTCCCAGCCAAAGGAATGCAAAAAACCCCAACATCACAGGTGTCTTGGGGTCCAGAAAGAAGACACAATCGGGGAGCAAAAGTCAGAGAGAAGACACAAACTGGTTGCAAGGTTTAGCTAGCTCAGGGGTCAGGAATCACCTTTTCTTCATTTTGTTTTTTCTAAATGTGTTAGCTAGAACACGACACAAATTACCTTTTAAAGCAAAAACAAAACCAGAATAAATGTTGCTTCCCAAGCTGTCTCTGTGTGTGTGTGTTGGTTTGTGGTTTATTACTCTTTCTTTTCCATTGGATAGAAGCCAGCCTCCTTTCTCCCAAAGCACACACAGACTAGCAGGCACATAAACCCCAGGAATTAAATCATTACCCAAAATGATAAGGAAGAAGGGGGAGGGGCTGGGGAAAACGGGGAGGAGCCCAGTCCTAGAGGTCAGAGTGTGGAAGGGCCTCTGGGTAACAATAGGGCAAAGTTTCCCTTGGACTGTCACTTCCACTGCAGCTCTGCCCCCAGGCATGAGAGCTTCATCCGGCTAGAGAGGGAGTTGGGGGGAGGGGAGGTGGAGCATGTGTGGGGAGCCGCTTTGACTTTGTCACATTCTCTCTTGGATCTCAGTTTTCTTTTCTTTTTCTTTTCTTTTT
>NW_007240465.1:13886-17154 GCF_000164805.1 Carlito syrichta
ACCTGATGGGCTCCGGCGATCCTTCCACCTCAGCCTTCCAAGTAGCTGGAACTACAGGTGTATGCTACCACGCCTGGCTCATTTTTTATTTATTGTAGAGAGGAGGTCTTGCCAAGTTGCCCGGGCGGGTCTCGAACCCATGGGCTCAGGCAATCCATTCACCTCAGCCTCCCCAAGCGAAGAATTACAGGCTGAGCCACCGAGCCGGCTCTGCCCTTTTCTATAAGCATCATTTAAATCTTTTGGGGGGGTCTTTGCCTTGCTAAGCTATGGTGTGGACATGTGTTCTTTGAGCAGTCCATGCTTTCCTAAACTTTGGTCCCTCCCCTACCTTGGGGAGGTGAATCTCCTCTCCTCTCTTTCTCACTCTCTAGTTTACTTTCTAAATAAACTATATTTTCCAATTTAAAAAAATAAAAATAAAACTTTTGGGGGAAGTAAAGCAGTTAAATGATGTATAAAATGAATGACTCTCAAGGCATCATTCTGTTGCTCTCTTCTGCTTCATTCCCAGCCTGCCTATCACTGACAGAGGAGAGGAGGGCCAGGGCCTGGTCTGTGGGGTTCAGTCCAGGCCTGCCTCCACTAGCTGGAATCTTAGCAGGAAGGAGCAGCTCTTCCCTCGGGCCAAAAAGGAAATGATTCTGCCTGACCCTGAGACCCTCCCAGAGTGTTGCACAAATTCATTTTACAACCAGTACAAAATTCTGTGGAGGTCAGAGTGGGATGGGCTTGTTCCTGGTTCTCCTATGTCTGTCTACTGATTAATAAGAGAATCACTTCTGTGCTCAACAACTGGTGAAACACAGAGAGGATCAAGAAATGAACTTCTCCCAACACCACTGCCCTGTTCTGCCTCAGAGTCCCAAATAGGGCTGACTGGACAAACTGGGCAGGCGTTGACTGCTCAGCGACCTCTGGAGCCAGGCCAATGACTGTGGTTTTAAATCCAGACTGGACTACCCCAATTCCCTCTTCTGTAAAATCATGCCAGGTTCATCACATGCTTGGTACATGTTAATTCATTTTATCTGGACCACTACCCTTTGAGAGAGGTGTTATTATTATCCTTAATTTACCAAAAAACCGTACTAGGGTCACACAGCTCATGCATGGCATAGCTGAGATTTGAACCAAAGCAGCTCTACTTCCCCTAAAAGGACCAGTACCTGTCTCAGGGAAATCACTAATTGAATTAAAGGAGATAACGAATGTAAAGTGCTCCACACAGAGCCTGAAACTGACTCTCAATAAACACAAGTCCAACATCATCATCATTAATTGTCTTATTCAACCTGAATTCCAAAGCAATCCGGCTTGGCTCTGGCTGCTCAAACATGATAGAATCCTTATATGCTTAAAAAATTATACTGAATTTAAGAAAAAAGAGGAAAAGATAAAAGTAGGAAAGAAGGGCCAGGCATGGTGACTCAAACCTGTAATCCCAGCACTTTGGGAGGCTGAGGTGAGGGGATTGCCTGAGCCCACAGGTTCGAGAACAGCCTGGGCAACTTGGCAGGACCTTATCTCTACAATAATAAAAAAGAAAAAAACACATTGGCCGGGTGTGGTAGCACGTACCTGTAGAAGGCTACTTAGAAGGCTGAGCCTTAGGATCACCTGAGCCCAGAAGGTTGATGCTGGGGTGGCCGTGAGTATGCCACTGCACTCCAGTGTGGGTGATGGAGTGAGACTGCAACTCCCAAAAATAAATAAATAAATAAAATTGTTGGATGACTAAGGCAGAAGGATTGCCTGAACCCAGCAGGTCGAGGCTGTGGTGGCTGTCAGCGTGTCACCGTACTCCAGTCTCGGCAACAGAGACTCACACACACACACACACACACACACACACACATTGTTTGAGTCAGGGTCTCATTCTGTCACCCAGGCTGGAGCACAGTGGCATGATCATGGCTCACCGCAGCCTTGACCCCTTGGACTCAGGCGGTCCTTCCTCCTCAGCCTTTCTGGGACTATAGGCGAGTGCCACCACACCTGGCTACTTTTTTTTTTCTTGTAGAGATGAGGTCTTGCTGCTGCCTAGGTTGGTCTTGAACACCTGGATCCACAGAATCCTCCAGCCTCAGCCTCTCAAAGTGCTGGGATCACAGACACGAGACCCCATGCCCCGCAAAAAAAATTTTTTTTTTTTTTTTTTTTTAGTTGGAGTCTCACTCCGTTGCCCAGACTGGAGTGCAGTGGCTACTCCTAGCCACCGCAGCCTCGACCTGCTGGGCTCCGGCGATCTTTCCGCCTCAGCCTTCCTAGTAGCTGGAACTACAGGCACGCGGTACCACGCCTGGCTAATTTTTTTGATTTATTGTAGAGATGAGGTCTCGCCAGGTTGCCCAGGCAGGTCTCAAACCCATGGCTCAGGCAATCCACTCACCTCAGCCTCCCAAGGCGCAGGATTACAGGGTGAGCCACTGAGCCCGGCTTCTTCACATTTAATAACAGAAGAATTAGCCGGGTGTGGTAGTGCAAGCCTGTAGTTCCAACTAGTTGGAAGGCTGAGATGGAAGGATCACCTGAGCCCAGCAGGCCGATACTGTGGTGGCCATGAGCATACCACTGTACTCCAGCCTCGGCAACAGATTGAGACTCCGACTCAAAAAATTAAAAATAAACTGAGCTCGGTGGCTCAGCCTGTAATCCCACGTCTTTGGGAGGCTGAGGTGAGTGGATTGCCTGAACCCGCGGGCTCGAGACCTGCCTGGGCAGGCGAGACCTCATCTCTACAATAAAATCCAAAAAATTAGCCGGGCATGGTAGCGTGCGCCTGTAATTCCGGCTACTCGGAAGGCTGAGGCGGAAGGATTGCCAGAGCCCAGCAGGTCGAGGCTGCGGTGGCCAGGAGCGGCCACTGCACTCCAGTCTGGGCGACAGAGTGAGACTCCAACTCAAAAAAAATAAAATAAAAACTAAAATAATAAAAAATAAATAAAAGAAGAAAATTATAAAGTCCCTACTCTTCTAAAAATCTTGCAAACTCCAGAAACCAGAAATGGATTTCTAGGGTTCAAACTCCAGCCCTACCACTTAATTATTGTGTGAATTTGGGCAAGTTACTTAACCTCTCTGGGACTCTCTCAATTTCCTTATCTCTAAAGCAAGTTTGATGCGAAGATTAATTGAGCCATTACATTTAATGTGTTTATGTTTGTTTTTGGTTTTTTTTTGAGTTGGAGCCTCACTTTGTGGCCCAGACTGGAGTGCTGTGGCCGCTCCTGGCCATCGCAGCCTCGACCTGCTGGGCTCCAGCGAT
>NW_007240465.1:18710-19041 GCF_000164805.1 Carlito syrichta
CTTTTTTTTTTTTTTGAGTTGGAGTCTCACTCAGTCACCCAGGCTGGAGTGCAGTGGCACTCTCATGGCCACTGAGCCTGGACATGTTGGACTCAGGCAGTCCTTTCACGTCAGCCTTCCAAGTAGCTGGAACTAAGCGCACATCCTATCACACCAGGCTAATTTTTTGATTTATTGTAGAGTGAGGTCTCACCAAGTTGCCCAGGTTGGTCTTGAACCCCTGAGCTCAGGCAGTCCTCTCACCTCAGCCTCCCAAAATGCCGGGATTATAGGTTTGAGTCACCTTGCCCAGCCCAAAAAATTTCTTTTTTTTTTTTTTTTTTTTTTTTGG
>NW_007240466.1:0-493 GCF_000164805.1 Carlito syrichta
CCAGCCTGGGTGACTGAGTGAGACTCCAACTCAAAAAAAAAAAAAAGGACAACTTGGTGATATCTCATCTCTATAATAAATCAAAAAATTGGCCAGGCATGGTGGCACATGCCTGTAGTTCCAGCTACTTGAAAGGCTGAGGTAGAAGGGTCAACTGAGCCCTGCAGGTCCAGTCTTCGGTGGCCATGAGCATTGAGCATTGAGAGAGTTCCACTTCAGCCTTCCAAGTAACTGGAATTACAGCTGTTTGCCACCACATCCAGCTAATTTTTGGAATTATTGTAGAGACAAGGTCTTGCCACATTGCCCAGACTGGTCTCGAACCCATGGACTCAGACAATCCCCTCGACTCTGCCTCCCAAAGTACTTGGATTATAGATGTGAGATATTGTGCCTGACCAAAACATTTTAAAAATTAGTCAGCCGGGCTCGGTGGCTCAGCCTGTAATCCCGCGCCTTTGGGAGGCTGAGGTGAGTGGATTGCCTGAGCCCG
>NW_007240467.1:0-791 GCF_000164805.1 Carlito syrichta
AGAATGGAATGGAATGGAGTGGAATGGAATGGATAAGATTGATATGGTATGGAATTGAAAGGAATGAAAATAAATGTAAATCACGAGAATGAAATGGAATGGGGAGGATTGTAATTGAATGGAATGGTATGTAAATGAATGCAATTGAATTGAGAGGAATGGAATGGAATGGAATGGAAGGGAATGGAGTGGAATGGAATGGAATGGAGACTAATGGAATGCAATGAAATGGTATGGAGTGAAATGGAATGGAATGGAATGGTGTGGAATGGAATGAAACAGAGAGGAATGGAATGGAATGGAGACGAATGGAATGGAATGGAGAGGAAGAGAATTGAATGGAATAGAGATGAATGGAATGTTAAGTACGGAATGGAATGGAATGGAAAGGAATGGAGAGGAATGGGTAGGAGAAGAAAGGAACATAATTTAATGGAATGCTATGGAATGGAGGAAAATGGAAAGAAGAGGAATGGAAGCGTGAGGAATGGAATGGAATGGAATGGCATAGAATGTAGAGCAGTGTACTGGTATGGAATGGAGTGGAATGGAATGTAATAGAATGGAATGGAATAGAGAGGAATGGAATAAAATGGAGAGGAATGGAATGGAGGGGAATGTAATGGAGAGGAAAGCATGGAGAGGAATGCAATGGAATACAGAGGAATGGTCAGCAATAGAGAGGAATGGAATGGAATGGATTGGAGCAAAATGAAATGAACTGGAATGGAGTGAAATGAATTGAGTGGAGTGGAATGGAATTGAATCGAGGGGAATGGACGGATGGAATG
>NW_007240468.1:0-751 GCF_000164805.1 Carlito syrichta
CTCGCTTGGCTGAAGGGAATTGTATACAGATGCTAATTTTTAAGACCCTCTAGCCAAAGAAGGACACTAATAGCTATTTGCTAAGTGTTTCCTCTTTTCTAGGCCTTTTGCCAAGTGCTTTACCTCAGTTAATGTTCACAACAATCTTGCACACAGGAGGTTGAGACTAAAGACATACAGATCACTAGTGTGCAACACTCATGTAGAAACTCAGATGTCTGTGTCCAAAATGCATTCATTTAACTTCAATACTGTATATGTTTTTAGAATCATGTGTACCCTTTATCTATTGAAAAAACTGAAATTAAGCATTAAGAGAAAATTTCTAAGTCCTTATGATATGTTACTATTATATTATATAGTCTATGTGCGATTAGATGGCACAACAGCATTCTAATTTTACTTTAAACTTGTCAACACCAGAGACTTTATTTATTTATTTATTTATTTATTTATTTATAGTTGGAGTCTCACTGTCGCCCAGACTGGAGTGCAGTGGCCGCTCCCGGCCACTGCAGCCTCGGCCTGCTGGGCTCTGGTGATCCTTCCACCTCAGCTTTCCAAGTAGCTGGAACTACAGGCACGCACTACCACGCCCGGCTAATTTTTTTGATTTATTGTAGAGATGAGGTCTCGCCAAGTTGCCCAGGCGGGTCTCGAACCCGCGGGCTCAGCAATCTACTCACCTCGGCCTCCCAAAGTGCGGGATTACAGGCTGAGCCATGAAGTCCGGCTGAGACTTTATTTTTAA
>NW_007240469.1:0-2308 GCF_000164805.1 Carlito syrichta
GCCCGCCAGGTAGCTAGTTAGTTAAGCCAGCTGTCTAGCAGTCTAGCCAACCAGGTAGCTACCTAGTTAAGTCAGTTGGCTAGCCAGCTAGGCAGCCAACTAGGTAGTCAGTTATTTAAGTCAACTAGCTAGCCAGCTAGCTAGCTAAGTCAGCTAGCAAGTCAGCTAAATATTCAGCTAACTAGTTAAGTCAGTTAACTAGTCAGGTTGCTTGTCAAATAGCTAGTTATGTCAGGTAGCTAGTCACCTAGCTAGTCAGCTAGATAATTAAGTCAGCTAGCCAGCTAACTAGTCAGTTAGCCAGCTAATTAAGTCAGCTTGCTAGACAGCTAGATAGCTTGTTTGCTAGCTGGTTATGTCATCTACATAGCCAGCTAGCTAGTCAGCTAGCTAATTAAGTCAGTTAGAAAACAAGGTAATTAATTGGGGAACTAGTCAGCTAGGAACTCAGCTAACTGGTCAGCTATCTAGTGGGGTCGCTCGCTTTCCATCAAGTCAGTTAAATATTTGGCTCGCTTGCATGCCAACCTGTCAGCAAACTACTCGGCTCACTTGCCAGCCAACAGTTCAACTAACTTGTCGACTTGCTTGCAGGCCAACAGATCAGCAAACTAGTCGTCTTGCTTGCCAGTCAACTAGTTAAGTCAGCTTCCAGGTCGGCTCACTCACCAGCTGAATAGTTAAGGCAGCTCACACATTGTCTCACTTGATGGCTGACTACTTAAGTTGGCTTACTGAAGGGCTCACTCACTGGCCAACTAGTTAAGTCTGACCAGTCAGCTCACACGTTAGCTGACTACATTCAGCTGACCAGTCATCTCACACACTGGCAGACTAGTTAAGTCGGCTAAGCAGTCAACTCACCTACCGGCCGACTAGTTAACTCAACTGACCAATCGGATCACTCACCTGTGAACTATTTAATTCAGCTGACAAGTCAGCTCACTCACCGGTCGACTAGTTAAGTCAGTTAACCTGTAGGCTCACTCATTGGCTCAGTAGTTAAGTCAGCTAACCGGCCGACCTACTAGCCATCCAACTAGTTAAGTTAGTTAACCAATTGGCCGACTAGTGGACCAACTTGTCAGTCAACAATTTAGGTCTGCTCACTAGTCGGCCGACTAATTAGGTCAGCTAACTAGCCGGACAACTATTCGGACGACTAGTTAGATCCGCAAATTCATCAGACAACTAGTTAACCAAGCTAAATAGTGGGCCAATTCGTCAGTCAACTAGTCAACGCAGCAAAATAGTCGGCCAACTATTCAGTCAACATTTAATGCCAGCAAAAATGTCGGTTGAGCAGTCAGCCTATGTATTAAACCAGCTACCTAGTCAGCCGACACATCAATCAACAAGTTAAATCATTTAACTAACTCGTTAGCCAAATAATTAAGTCAGCTTGTTATCTCAATTACTAACTGGTTAAAACAATTAGCTAGCTCATTACCCAACTTGTTAAGTCAGCTAGCTATCTCGTTAGCCAACTAGTTAAGTCAGTTCACTAAGTAAGCTAGCTAACCAGCTAGCTAACTAAGTCAGCAAGTTAAATCAGCTAGCTCACTTGTTAGCTAACGATTTAAGTCAGCTACTTGAGTCTGCTTCCTGACTAGTTACCTAAATAATTGTCAGCTAGCTTGGCAGCTTGTTAAATAGTTAACTAGCAAATTAATTCGCCAAGTTAGTTTAGCTAGCTAGCTAGATAAGTCAGTATTTTAATTTTATCAGCTGAATAAGACAGCTACATAGCTAGTTAACTAAAGGGTTAAGTTAGCAGATTGAGACAGGAAGTTAGCTAGCTATCTAATGTATTAAGTCAGCTGGTTGAGTCAGCAAGCTAGCAAGTTAGGAAACGGGTTGAGTCAGCTGGTTGAGTAAGCTAGCTAGCTAGTAAGCTAACGAGTTAAGTCAGCTGGATGAGTCAGCTAGCTACCTAACTAGCTAACGATTTAAGTCAGCTGGTTGTGTCAGATAGATAGCTCATTAGCTAATGAGTTATGTAAGATAAATAAGTCACCTAGCTAGCACATTAGATAACCTGTAAGGTAACTAGTTAGCTAGCTGGTTAAGTCAGCTAGCTAGCTATGCAGCTAACTATTTAAGTCAGCTGACTAACTAGGTAGCTAGCTAGTTAGCTAACTATTAAAGACACCTGATCAGCTAGGTAGCTAGCTAGTTAAGTCAGCTAAGTTGCAAGCTAGTTAAGTCAGTTGGCTAGCCAGCTGGCTAGCTGGTTAATTCAGCTAGTTAAGAGAGTTGGCAAGTCAACTTGACAAAATGGGCAGTTAGCTAGTTAAGTCAGCTAGAT
>NW_007240469.1:2717-6796 GCF_000164805.1 Carlito syrichta
TAGATCAGACAGCTCATTAAGTCATTGACTATCCAGCTGGTTAACTATTTGAAAAGCTAGTCGTCAGATGTTGATCCATCTGGCTAGCTATTTATTTCAGCTAGTTAAATCACCTGGCTAACTAGGAAGCTAGCTATATAAGTCAGCTAGTTATGTCAGCTAGCTAGCTATTTAAGTCAGTTTCTTAAGTCAGCTGGCTAGCTAGATAGCTAGCTAGGTAGCTAGCTAGTTGAGCAGCTAGTTAAATCAGCTGGCTAACTAGGTAGCTAGCTGGTTAATTCAGCTAGTTAAGTCAGCTTGCTAGCTAGTTAATTCAGCTGGCTAGCCATCTGCCTAGCTGCATAGCTAGCTAATTAAGTCAACTTGTTAGCCAGTTAGTTAACTAGTTTAGCAACCTTGTTAAGTCATCTCACTAGCAAGCTGGATAGCTAGGTAGCTAGGTAGTTAAGTTAGCTGGCAATACAGCAGGCTACATAGGTAGCTAGCTAGAAAAGTCAGCTGGCTATCCATCTGACTAGCTAAGTAGCCAGGCAGTTAAGTCAGCCTTCTAGACAGCTGGCTACCTGATTAAGTCAACTAGTTAAGTCAAATGGCTACCCAGCTGGCTGTCTAGATAGTAAGCTAGTTATGTTAGTTGGCTAGCCAGCTGTCTAGCTAGTTGTCAGCTAGATAATTCAGCTGGCTTCCCAGCTGGCTGGCTAGGTAGCTAGCTAGTTAAGACAGCTAGTTAGTTTCTGGCTAGCTGGTTTAACCAGCTCATTAATTCAGCTGGCCATCCAGCTGGCTAGCTAATTAAGTCAGATAGTTAAGTCAGTTGACTAGTCAGCTGACTAGCTAAGTAGCTAGCAAATTTAATCAGCTGGTTAACACAACTTCAGCACTAAGTAGCTAGCTAGTTAAGTCAGATAGTTAAGTCAGCTGGCTAGCTGGTTATGTCAGTTAGTTAAATCAGCTGGCCAGCCTGCTGCTTATGAGGGGAGCTCTCTAGTTAAGTCAGCTGGCTAGACAGCTAGCTAGCTACTTAAGTCACCTAATTAAGTCAGCTTTCTGGCCAGCTGGTTAGCCAGGTAGTTAGGTAGTTAAGTCAGCTGGCAAGCCAGCGGGCTATGTAGATAGGTAGCTAGTTAAGTCAGTTGGCTAGCCATTAGGCTATCTAGTTATATCAGCTAGTTAAGTCAGCTGGCTTTCCAGCTGTCTATCTCGGTAGATAGCTAGGTTATTTTGATGGCTAGCCAACTGACTACTTCATTAAGTCAGCTATTTAAGCCAGCTGACTAGGCTGCTGGCTATCTAGGTAGCTAGGCAATTAAGTCAGTTGGCTCTCCAGCTGGCCAGTTAGTTAATTCAGCTCGTTTACTCAGCTGGCTAACCATTTGGGTAGCTAGTTAAGTCAACACTTTAAGCCAGTTTTTAATCCAGCTGCCTAGCTTGTTAAAAATCTAATTCAGTCAGATGGGCAGTCATCTGGCTCGCTAGATATTTCAGCTACTTAAGTCAGCTGCCTAGCCAGGAAACTATCAGTTAAGTCACCTAGATATGTCAGTGAACTAGCTAGGTATGTCAGCTAGTTAATTCAGCTAGCTATATGATAGCTAGCTAAGGAGCTAGCTAGTTAAATCAGCTAGTTATGTCAGAAGGCTCAGTAGGTAGCTGCATAGTTAACTCATTTAGTTAAGTCAGCAGCCTAGCTAGTTAAGTCAGTTAGTTAAGCCAGCTGGCTAGACAGCTGCCTAGCAGGATAGCTAGCAAGATAAGTCTGCTGACTCTCCAGCTGGCTACTTTTTACGTCAGTTAGTTTAGTCAGCTGGCTAGTCAGCTGGCTAATGCATTAAGTCACCTAGTTGAGTCTGCTGGCTAGCTAACTGCTTAGCTGGTTAAGTCAACTAGTTAATTGAAGTGGCTAGCCATCTGGCTTGCTACATAGCCAGCTAGTTAATTCAGCTTGGTAGCTTGCTGTGTAGCTTGCTATGTCAGGTTGTAAAGTCAATTGGCTAGCCCCCTGGCTAGGTAGGTAGCTAGCTAATTAAGTCAGCTGCCTAGCCCACTGACTAACTAGTTAAGTCAGCTAGTTAAGAGAGCTAGCTAGCTGGCCGGATAGCTTGGTGGCTAGCTAGTTAAGCCAGCTGGCTAGCCAGACGGCTATCTACTTAAGTCAGCTAGTTAAGTCAGCTGGTTCACAGTCTGGCTAGTTAGGTGGCTGGCAAGTTAAGGTGGCTGGCTAACAGGCTGGTCAGGTAGGTTGGCCAGCAGGGTGGCTGGATAGTTAATCCTGCTGGCTATCAGACTGTCCAGCCAGCTGGATGACTATTTAATTCAGCTAGCTACCAGCTGGCCAGTCCTCTAGCTAGCTAGCTGGCTGCCTAGCCAACTAGACAGTTAAGTAGCTAGCTAGTTAAGCCAGCTGGCTAGTCATCTAGCCAACGAGGTATCTAGCTAGTTAAGTCAGATGGCTAGCCAACTATCCAGCCAACTAGCTAGTCAGTTAGTTATGTCAGCTACCTAGACAGCTAGCTAGTTAAGTCAGCTGTCAAGTCAGCTAACTATTCAGCTAGCTATTTAAGACAACTAGGTAATCAGGTTGCTTGTCAGCTAACTATTTAAGTCAGCTATCTAGTTAGCTAACTAAACAGCTCGATAGTTGTCAACTAGCCAGCTAACTTGCCAGTTAGGTAGCTAGTCAAGTCAACTAAATAGACAGGTATATAGCTTGTTTTCTAGCTAGTTACGTCAGCTAGATAGCCAGCTAGCTAGTCAGCTTTCTAGTTAAGACAGCTAGCAAATCAGCTAATTACTTAGCTAACTAGTGGGCTAGCAACTCAGCAAGCTGGTCAGCTAACTAGTGACCTCACTCAATTTCCATCAGGTCAGCTAACTAGTCTGCTTGCTTACATGCCAACCAGTCAGCAAACTAGACGTCTCACTCACCAGCCAAAAGTTCAATTAATTCGTTGGCTTGTTCACATGCCAACAGGACAGCTAACTGGTTGGCTTTCTCGCCAGCTGACTAGTTAAGTCATCTCACCAATGGCTCTCTCGCTGGCTGGCTAGTTAAGTCATCTCACCCACTGGCTCACTCAATAGCCAACTAGTTAATTAAGCTCACTGGCCTCCTCATTCACCAGCCAACTAGTTAAGTCTTCTGACCAGTTAGCTCACGTGCCAGTTGACTAAACTCAGCTGAGCAGTCAGCTTACTCACGAGCAGATTAGTTAAGTCAGCTGACCAGTTGGCTCACTCACCGTCTGACTAGTTAAGTCAATTTACCAATCGGCTCACTCATTGGCAGACTTTTTAATTCAGCTGACCAGTCGGCTCTCTCACCCACTGAATAGTTAAGTCAGCTCACCTATTGGCTCATGCGAAGCCAACTAGTTTAGTCAGTTAACTGGTCCAACTAGTTGTACAAGTAGTAAAGTGAGCTAAACAATCGTCTGACCAGTCAACCAACTTGTTAGCCAACAAGTTAGCACAGCTAAATAATCGTCCAACTAGTTAGGTCAGCTAACTTGTCTGCGAACTAGTCATCCAAATAGTTAGGTCAGCAAATGAGCAGCAACTTGTCACCATTGCTAACTAGTGAGCCAACTCGTCAGTCATCTTGCTAACCCAGCTAACTAATTGGCCGACTAGTCGGTCGACTTGTTAAGCCAGTTAACAAGTCAGGCGAGTAGGTAGCCAACGTGTTAAACAATCTAAATAACCGACTTGTCAGCCCACAAGTTAATTCATCTAACTAACTCGTTAAATAACTAGTTAAGTCCGCTAGTTAAATCATTTACCACCTAGTTAAAACAGTTAGCTAACTCGTTAACTAACTCGTTAAGAAAGATAGCTATCTCGTTAGCCATCTAGTTAAGTCAGCTAGCTAAGTCAGCTAGCTAACCAGGTAGCTAGCTAAGTAAGCTAGCAAAGTCAGCTAGCTCACTAGTTAACTATTTAAGTCACCTACTTAAGTCTGCTACCTAACTCGTTAGATGATTATTAAAGCAGCTAGTTATTCTAGTTACTTGGTTAGCTAACTATTTAATTAAGGTAGTTAAGTCAGCTAGGTAACTTGTTAAGTCATTCAGTAAAGTCAG
>NW_007240470.1:0-493 GCF_000164805.1 Carlito syrichta
CCTGGGCCCTCCTCCCTGCTCCCCCTGCCTCTCTCTTGGCCTGTCTGTACTCCAGGGTCTCCACCCCACCCTTTCTCTCCCTCCAACCTTTTCCACCTAACCTGCCGCTGGCTCCTCCTATTCCCTCCCTTTTGCTTTTCTCCAAATCTTCTCGTGTCTACCTGCCCCTCCACCATGAAAGCCAAGCCCCTTCCCAGACAAGGAAGGGCAGAGTATGGGGAGCACTAGGCCTGGGCATCCACCTGCCCAGTCTCTACCCCAACCCAGCTGTAGAACTTTCAGGCCAAGGCAGCCTCCCCCACAGTGGGCAAGTTTGTATCTTGAGTGTCCTAAGTCCCGACACCTGGCTTTTCCTACCAAGAGGAGCCCAGCTGGCCAGAACTGGCACACATGGTCAGCCTCTCCTGTCCCTTCTCTCTCTTCTTCCTTCTTTCCATCTCCCTCCTTCCTGGAGGCGTTCATTCATTCACTCAGCCTACATTGACTGAATGCC
>NW_007240471.1:0-831 GCF_000164805.1 Carlito syrichta
ATGATGGGACTTCATCCTTTTTTATGGCTAAATACTATTTTGTTTTGTACATATACCACATTTTCTTTATCCATTTATCCGTTGGTGGACACTTAAGTTGATTCTACATTTTGGCTCTTGTAAATAGCGCTGCAAAAAGCATGGTAGTGCAGACGTCCTTTCAATATATACTGACTTCCTTTCTTTTGTATATATACCCAGTAAAAAAATACTGGCTTATATGTTAGTTCTATTTTTCATTTTTTAGGGAACCTCCATACTGTTCTTCATAGTGGCTGTACTAATTTACATTTCCAATAGTGTGTGAGGGTTCTCTTTTCTCTGAGTCCTCACCAACATTCATTATTGCCTGTTTTTTTTTTTTTTGATAAAAGCCTTTTTAAAGGAGTGTGATGATATTGCATTGTGATTTTGATGTCTATTTCTCTGATGATGGCTAGTAAGATTAGGTTTAAAGGACAATAGATAGAATAATGGGAATCTAATTAGCATTTGAAAATAATTCCATAATTTCATTCGGGTCAAAGAAAGTCATTTCAATAAAAACTACTATTTTGGAAGAAAATCTTTTAAGGACTATTGGCTATTTTTGTGTCTCAGAGTTGACTGATTTTAGAAAAATAGTATGTGTCTGTAGATGTCTGTTTAAATGTTTGGAGATTATCAAAGTTAAGTATTTGTTATATAGCTTTACATTTGCTGAGTTTTCCATCCTTAGAAATTTGAGTATAAGAAAGTTATTACACCAAAAGTAGGATAATATAAAAATGAATAAATAAATCACTGTACAATGGCATCAAGCTAGTTAGGGGCTATGCACATGCAATTCTT
>NW_007240472.1:0-1537 GCF_000164805.1 Carlito syrichta
TTTTAAAGGAGTGTGATGATATTGCATTGTGATTTTGATGTCTATTTCTCTGATGATGGCTAGTAAGATTAGGTTTAAAGGACAATAGATAGAATAATGGGAATCTAATTAGCATTTGAAAATAATTCCATAATTTCATTCGGGTCAAAGAAAGTCATTTCAATAAAAACTACTATTTTGGAAGAAAATCTTTTAAGGACTATTGGCTATTTTTGTGTCTCAGAGTTGACTGATTTTAGAAAAATAGTATGTGTCTGTAGATGTCTGTTTAAATGTTTGGAGATTATCAAAGTTAAGTATTTGTTATATAGCTTTACATTTGCTGAGTTTTCCATCCTTAGAAATTTGAGTATAAGAAAGTTATTACACCAAAAGTAGGATAATATAAAAATGAAAAATAAATCACTGTACAATGGCATCAAGCTAGTTAGGGGCTATGCACATGCAATTCTTAGGCATCTTTGCAGTTAGTATTGATTCATGGAAGTTGTGATAAGAACATCTTGTGAGCCTTGAGGTTTTAGAACATGTTCTTTTCTATGGCAGGAGAGGGGCCATCATTGCTAAGAGTAAAAAAAAAAAAAAAAAAATTGAACATAGAGGGTATGTTGAATACAGTTTTAGGGACATTCAGGAAAATGTAAGAGAACCTATACCAAGTTGCTCTTTGCTCTCTTTAAATTACAAAGAAAATTTCTGGAAAAACATTTCAGACATAGAAGACAATACAGTTAACAGATTTCAGAGTCAAACACCTATTAGATAAAGTCAAATCATCTATTTTAAACTGTAGTTCAAGGTTAATACCACATAATATTGGTTTTTTGGATTATAAGTGAAATTTTGTTCATAAACATTTACTGTTGGGAGCCAGCCTTGGAGGCTCGCCTGATTGACAAAGTCCAGGTGCGCTGAGGACCCCCGGCCGCAAAGCGAGTCCGGGCAGCTGAGGCCCTTCTGTCTTCCATCTTTGCTGTTGGTACAGCTGAAGAAATTCTTTGCGGTCGTGGAAGAAGAAGATGGCATGTTTATGCGAAGTACTCACACTTAACCTGAGAATGTCATGGTTCATTTTCCCATTTTCCCACTATGCCGCTTGGCCTTTTCTAACATATGCAAGGGTTAAACTCTGAAGCACGTCAAGAATGCTCTCTTTCACTTGGTTATAAGTTACTAGATATTGCTTGAGTAAAAAATGATACAAGTATATTCACTCCTTATTTGATTTAGAATTATGCAGCTTAGTGTTTAGACATAAGGTTTTTTTAGAAGTACCAGTTTATGGTAAGTTCATTATGAGCTCATTATAAGTTCTAACACTTATCTAGGAGTTATGTAGGTGATTTATAACACTGTCTTCACAGACTTAGGATAAAGATTAATCGTTAAGGTTTTTACTTAATTCAATAGTTAAAACTCTTAAGTTAAGATTTATAGCATGGGTTTTCACTGAACTCATAATATACTAATCAGACATTTTTATGATAACTTAGCTAAAGACAGAAAGCAACCTTGGGGGCCTGGGAAACATTACTAA
>NW_007240472.1:1903-8444 GCF_000164805.1 Carlito syrichta
AACAAGCACTGCAGGATAAGAGAAAAGTAACAGAGACACCTGGACAAGAAAGGCGATTACAAGCTCTGAAGGTCATAAAGCCCCAGAAGGAACACTACTGCTAAGAGTCTTCTGGAGACTTCTGGAGACAGTTCAAGGACTGTAATTTGGGACTTTGGACTAAAACTATCATCTTTGGCCTTATGAATAAGACTCATTGTCTGAATGTTTACAGGGTTCTTGGCTTGATTGTTGCTAAGACCACTAGATGGTGGTAACTTGTAGAGGATATGTACGTGAAGGAATTTTCTTTGTCTTGCCCTTTTACGAATGGTATAAAAGCTCTGTGTTAACTAACATTAAATTGTCATCTGTTCAAGAAGCAGGTGTCCGGGTATATTATCTTCGTCTTTCGCCTATCCGTCTCTCCTTCAGGAAATCTCACGACCCGGCAAGGGGCTGGTCCCCTTCAATTTACTACTTTTTTTTTTTGAGTTGGAGTCTCACTCTGTCACCCTGACTGGAGTGCAGTGGCCGCTCCCGGCCACCGCAGCCTCGACCTGCTGGGCTCCAGCGATCCTTCCGCCTCCGCCTTCCGAGTAGCCGGAATTACAGGCGTGCGCTACCACGCCCGGCTAATTTGTTGATTTTATTGTAGAGATGAGGTCTCTCCTGCCCAGGCGGGTCTCGAACCCACAGGCTCAGGCAATCCACTCACTTCAGCCTCCCAAAGGCGCGGGATTACAGGCTGAGCCACCGAGCCCGGCCTAACATTTACTATTCTTTATAGTAGTAGTTCATCAGTATCTCATGATTAACTACTGATCTATTCCAGTAAACCTAAAAACCTAGTCTTTGAGAGATTTACATCACTATGATGAATGATTTCAATGGTTCTCCTTATAAGTGACTCGATTCAGTGTTGGAAGACTGGCTGCATGTTTGTCTAAAGAGAGATTCTTTTTCTTGTGTATATCATCGCTGGGAGAAGCAGAAGGGAGTGGGAAGATACAACTTATAGGTTTGGAGAAGCAGAAGGGAGTGGGAAGATACAACTTGTAGGCTAGCATGCATTTCACCATGAAAGCACACATGTAACCATGGTTGCATTCTCTAGGGAGAAGCCAGCTTTTTATCCCCCCTCCAGAGATGCCATAAATGAGTCTCCATGAGCACCTTTTACCTCCATATAGAGCAGGATGACTCGACTGTGATGCCAAGAGATTGCTGGGTCTACTTGTATGGATTTGGCTGGCGAAAGAGTTATTCTTCTTCCCTCATTGCTTCTGGTGGGATGGACCCCCTTTGATGTCTTCTACTATTATTCCATGTCACAAGTTTAATGGGAATTGGAGCTGGAGCATGGCAGTGAGAATGAAGATGCTGCTCACTTTTCAGGACTGAATGATGGAGTAGGGATGCCAGGATGGGGCATTGACAAGCACCTCTCAGCTATGGGTGACAGAAAACCAAATCAAATGGACTTCAACCAAAAAAAGAATTGTTGTCTCATGTTACTTTATAAATCCCATTTCCTTTCAGGCAATTGGATACAGGAAATGAAATTATGCCATCAGGATTGGCCTCTCTTCATATTTCAGTTCTATCTTCTCCACATTGCTTTGAGGCTCAGGCAACATTTTGTTTGGCAGCTCCAAAGTCAAGGTTAACCTACTCAGCAATGCTAATAGAATGCTTTGCTTTATTTTGGACTTTGGCCCTTATTGTAACTTGAAACATGATGTTTATTGGTTTACTCTCTCCTTCCAAGCTCCAAGAATGCAAGGACTTTATCTTTTTTGTTTGTTTGTGGTCCCAAAGCACAGAGGAGGTACTGGAAGGTAGTGCATTCTCAGTAAACATTTGCAGAGCAAGTAAGAATGTGCGTAATTCTCTTTCCTAAAATGTCCAACAAAATCTCCAGATCTGGCTTCTATTGTCTCGTTGTGTTGCTTGACTGTTCTTACCCAAGTGTTGTGACAGGAGGGTGTGGCCGTCTATTTGGCCAGGGGTGGAGTCTGGAACTGGTGGGACTTGATCCTTGACTAGGATCCTTTGCCTGTGTCACCTTGACAGGAAGTCAAAATGCGCCCCCTCTTTAGGTAATTTCTTTACCATCTATTATGGAAAGTTTACACTCTGTTATAATTTCTGAGCACCTGCACATATGAATGCACATAGTTACTAGGAAAGATGAGAAAGTGCTTTCCATTTTACCAAATCTGTCCAGGGCATTTACCTGCTGGCTTGCAATAAATTCAGTTAATTAAATTCTGGTTAAACTATTAATACATGAAGTGAATCTCAATATTATAGCTGCAATTTATAGTTTTGTTTTTTTTTTTAGGATTCTACTATCAATTTTTATTTATTTTTTAATTATTTATTTTTTATTATGAAGTTGTGGGGTACAGTTAAGGGTTAGGTATACAATTGCGTTTCATTCAGGCACCCTGTTGATATGGGGTGTTTCCGCATTCCCAGACAGATATTTGCTACTGTTAATCCCATCTCCCTCCCCCCACCATAGTTTCCCAGTACTGTCAGTCATTTTCGTATAGTATTGCGTTGGATGTTTAAGGTCCATTATATGAGTGAGAACATGTGATACTTGGATCTTTGTTTCTGTGAGAGGTCACTCAGTATTATAAATTCTAGTTCCATCCAGGTTGCTGTGAAATTCATGATTTTGTTCTTTTTTATGGCTGTGTAGTATTCCATCATGTATATGTATCATATTTTTTTAATCCAGTCCTCTTTTAATGGGCAGCATGGCTGTTTCCAGATTCTTGCTATTGAGAACAATGCTGTGATAAACATGCTTGTGCAGGTATCTTTTTTATAGAGTGATTTGTGTTCTTCAGGATATATTCCCAGTAGGGGGATTGCAGGGTCATATGGGAGGTTGGTATTTAGAGCTTTTAGGAATCGCCACACTGCTTTCCATGATTATATCATTAGATGCAGAAAAAGCTTTTGATAAAATCCAGCACCCCTTCTTGATAAAAACCCTTGAACATCTAGGCATACGGGGAAAATACCTCAAAATAGTAAAAGCAATCTACGAGGAACCCACAGCGAGCATACTCCTAAATGGACAAAAATTAGAACCATTTCCCCTGAAAACTGGAACAAGACAAGGATGCCCACTCTCACCCCTCCTGTTCAACATAGTATTGGAAGTCCTGGCTCGAGCAATCAGAGAAGAGAAGGCAATCAGGGGTATCCAAATAGGAAAAGAGGAAGTCAAGTTAACTCTCTTTGCAGATGATATGACTGTGTACCTTGAAAACCCAAGAGAATCTGTCAAAGACTTCCTTACACTGATAAAGACCTTTGGCAAAGTCTCAGGATACAAAATAAATGTACAAAAGACAATCGCATTTCTCTACACCAATAATAAACAAACAGAAACCCAAATAAAAAACACAATTCCATTCACAATAGCCACAAAAAAAAATGAAATACCTTGGCATCTTCCTAACCAGAGACGTGAAAGACCTTTACAAGGAAAACTACAAAACACTGCTCAAAGAAATCAAAGTTGACACAAACAAGTGGAAAAATATCCCATGCTCATGGATTGGAAGAATCAACATTGTGAAGATGTCCATCTTACCTATGTTTTCATTAAGGTGGTGAAAGACTTAACAATAAGCCACATGGGCAGGGACATTGAGTTAGAGAATTAGCATAGAAGATGCTGGAATCGCCAACGATTTCTGTTTATAGCACCATACAAAAGAAAAGAAGGAAAAAAGCAGCTATATAAAAATGAGATTAGAATAGAAAAAAATTAATAGTTATGTAAAATTAGCCAGGTACTGTGCAGATTATGTATAACGTCTCCATTTTTCATGTGGGATGCAGTGCCTCAGGACTATTGCTTTATAACTTATTCCCTGAACTATTGTGCTATGATTACATTGCCAAAGCTACTTTAGTAGCATCTGTGCCAAATATGTTTGGAGCTTTTTATGAGGTTTACTTGACATATACCAAATAGCGTACATTTAAAGTGTGCAATCTGATGAGTTTTAGTGTATGTATAGACCCATGAGACCATCACCACCATCCAGATAATAAACATATCCATCATTCCTGAGCACTTCCCTGTTGCCTTTTCCCACCCACTACTCCCAGCATTTCCCATCACCAGGCCACCACTAATCTATAGATTATTTTGTACATTTTATAATTTCATATAAAATGGAGACATACAGTATTTGCACCTATTTGTCTGGCTTTTTTATTCAGCATTATTATTTTGGGATTCATATATGTTGTTGTATATAACAATAGTTCTTTACTTTTTATTCCCGAGTTGTAGTCTATTGTATAAATATACTAAAAGAAATACACCTGTTTCTGTGGCTTGAATGTGTCTCCTCTAAAATTCAGGGGTTGTCAATGTGATAGTGTTAAGAGGTGGAGCCTCTAAGTGCAGTCATTAATGTGCAGTCTTTAATAAGTTTGTCTCTTTAAATACCAATAAAAATAATTTGTCTTATCAAATAATCACAACTAAGAGAGTGACTACAATAATGGGTTGGTTTTAGGAGCTTGAAGTCTCTTTAAGTCTGGAGAGAGTCAAAACAGAGTGGCTGGTTTGTGAAAGACTCTGTATCTCCACACTACCTATTAGCTAGACAGTGAGTTACAGAAGAGTCTGTCATCAGATGAGAGGTGTATGTAGACACTTGGGGTGAAAAGGCTGGGCAGCACCTTGGGGAACTGGAGACCTCCAGGGGGATTAAGCAAGCTAGGGCACATGTCCAGGAGCACGTCTCACCTTCTGTCTAATGCTCCCAAGAAGGCAACTAAATAGGGTCTTCACAGATGTGTAAAGAGGAATCTTAATCCCAGACAGGGTACACAAAGGGTAGCTACCAAATATTTTAGGAAAAGACAAGAAGCTGAAAGCTCCAGAAACAGTTCAGCTGAAACCCAATGATCAGAAAGAGTAAAAGCAAGAAAAAATTGTTAAATTAAACCGATTGCTATCCTCAAATTGAGGACATGAATACTGTGTTCAACAATAAGAATCAATGCAAAAACTCAAATTAAAACTTTATTTTTGGTATAATATATGCAATAGATGGTTCAAAGAACAGAATTGAGGTAACTTGATTGGATTAATTAACAGGAAGATAAAACTGAAGAATATCTCAAAAATGTGTCTCTTATAGACAAAGAATTACAAATGTGGCAGGAAAGTGAAGATAAACTTATATTCTCGTTTTCACGTTAGCAGTGCATATGCTAAAATTAAAACAATACAGAGAAGATTTGCACGACCCCTGAGCAAGGCTAACATACAAATTTGGGAGACATTCCATATATATGACACAATTTATGTGGAATTCTATATTTTTTATTTCAAAATAGCAAAGGGAATAAATTTTAAATGCTTGCACCAAAACATAATGGTAAGTATATGAAGTGATGGATATGTTAATTAGAGTAATTTAATGATTCTACAATGAATATATATGTCAAAACATCACATCATACCCCATAAATATGTAAAGTTATTATTAGTCAATTAAAAACAAAATAAAAGTAGATTAAACAAACAAAATACATATATAATCTCTGTGACCTGGCAACAGGGTTTTGATTTACAGTTTGGGACCTGTACTAACTGACTAAGCCCTCTATTGAGAGCCAGGACCTCTAAAAGGAAACATCCCTAGAGATGATGTAAAGAAAAAACCTACAGAGTATCTGTGGGGATATTTCTGGTTTTGTTTTTGGCTCCAGTGTGGAGTGTGGACAGAAAAACCAAACAAAAAATTTTCCCCAGTGGATCTTGAACCATAAATTGGAACTGGTCAACTTCATACTTAGTGTGTGGTTCCCAGATTCACATCCCGAATGTCTTATGTAGTGTTTATTTGGGGGTATCTGGTAGAACCAAACACTCCATTCATACTCTAAAATTTGATGTATTTCAAATTTGCTCATCTAACCTCACTGATCCAGTTCTAGGAAATATATACCCACAATGAAAATCAAAATATACAATGCACAAGGAAACAAATGACCATGAAGGTAGAAGTAACAAACTATTGAATATGATCAAAATTTTTGCAATATTAGAAATAGATAACAAGAAGAATGGAAAGAATAAGAGACTAATTCTTTATATCAAAATTATCAAGTACAATTGAAAAAGAATGATATATATAACTGAAAATTGAGTCACTCAAGTAAAGACTTAAGTGGATTTTGAAATGGCAGATTAGATATAGGTGAAGAGAAACTCAGAAAATTAGAAGACAGATCTGAAATGAATAACTAGCATGCGCCACAGGAGACAAATGGCAAATATGAAAGAACTTACAGGGTGAAGAGAGTGTCAAGATCTATATATCTAATCTGAACTCTGGAAGGAAAAGAATGAGGGAAGAGAAAATACTTAAGCAATAAATTATGGTAATTTCCAACAATTGAAGAGTTTTTGATTCAGGAAGACTTTCAAATCCCATGTAATAAAAAGATTAAGAGCTGGGCTCGGTGGCTCAGCCTGTAATCCCGCGCCTTTGGGAGGCTGAAGTGA
>NW_007240472.1:8464-9044 GCF_000164805.1 Carlito syrichta
ACCCACCTGGGCAGCAAGACCTCATCTCTACAGTAAATCAAAAAATCAACCCAGCGTGGTAGTGCGCGCCTGTAATTCCGGCTACTTGGAAGGCTGAGGCGGAAGGATTGCCGGAGCCCAGCAAGTCGAGGCTGCGGTGGCCTGGAGTGGCCACTGCACTCCAGTCTGGGCGACAGAGTGAGACTCCAACTCACAAAAAAAATAAAAATAAAAAATAAAAAGATTAAGAAATGTACAACCATAGCAACATTATATTGGAATGCTATAAAACTAGAATCAAAGAGAAAATGTTAAAGGCAGCCTGAGATAAGAATAACAAGCATACAAAATAAAATGTAGAGACTGATGAACTCTAAAAGTTCGGAGAAGAAATAATTACCAACCAAGAATTGTAGATTCATCTTTCAAGAATGAAGTTGAGGTAGTCATTCACAGAAAAATAAAATCTTTAAGAATTAAAAGCATTAAGACCAACAAACCTTCACTAAGGAAATGTTAATAGGTAAGTTTAACAATGAATAGCACGAAAGGAAAGATTACAGAGGGCCATCATAAAGTAGTTAGAATCTAGTCGTTAACA
>NW_007240472.1:9451-10940 GCF_000164805.1 Carlito syrichta
GACAAAAAGCATAAAATAAAGCAAAAGGATAAGGATATAGGAAATTTGAGTAAATAATTTTCTACTGTAATTTTTATGGTCATATATAACAATTGGAGAATATTATGCATTATTATCAATTATGTACGGGATATTTATAACTGTACTTGCCCATAAAGCAATTTGAATAAATTTCAGGTAATTAGTAACATCAAAATAATAGGGAAAAACTTTCTAAACCTAAAAGGATTATGTGCTTCTATTCTAAAAGCTCATGTTATGCTGAAATAGATAAATGGAAAACAATCAAAAACAAAAAGTACAACTAGAAACATCAGGGTCACATGTTAGACCACCAAAGACAATGGTACAGACCCTGTTTGTTATAAAGGAAAGATAGGTAGCTTCCAATTCAGCAAGCCAGTACTACCAGAAGCAATAGATCTGAGGAAAAAGAAGTTTGCAACTAGAAACTTATAGTCAGGCAAACTACGATTGAAACTACTATTTTATGAATAAATGAAGACATTTATTCATAAATATGTACTACTCACTACCCAAACAGAGAAAATGAATCAAAAGAAATGTAATAAAAATAGTAATCAATAGTAAGCAAAACCAAAGAAAATTAATATATATAGTTGAAAAGATATAACTTGGAGTCAATATACGCAATAAGCAGCCATTTCAACATTGCCTAGATCTGTCATGTTTCTCTAGCAGTTCATTTTACCCTCTAATCACTAGCCAAGGACAAAACTGATTTCTCAGAGGTTGCTATTGATAATTGCTTTATAACTTCCTCCCCAGCTGGTTTCATAAACAAGATGACATAATCAGCGTTTCATGATCTTCATGACACAGACCCCATCAATGTGACAGTTAACATGTGATAACCCACCCATCTGTCTACCATCCATCATCTGACATCAGTACTTGTGTGCACCTGCCCTCCTTGGTGACATGGAGCAGACCACTACCCAATCACCTTAACACTCTTCCCCCACCAAAGGGAAAGGATTTGACTTAAAACAGCCAGGCGCAGTTGCTTTTCTAAACACATGGTCTGGCCATGTGTTCTTCGAGCTATGGCCAGGCTGTTTTCTTAAGCTTTGGCCCCCTCCCTTACCTTGGGGAGGCGAAGCTCCTTTGTCTCTCTCTGTCTCTCTCTCTGTCTCTCTAATTTACTTTCTAAATAAACTATTTTTCAATCTAATGGCTGTGCATTTCTTTGCATCTTTCACAAGGTCCAGATAGTACAACCCCACACCAGCGGGTCTGACCTGATGTTTTGGAGGCCCTACTGGGATATATATTTTTAACCTAATAATAGTAAAATTTGGTTAGGTCTGAATTAGTGTGGATGCTTTAAAAAGGCAGCTATCTGAAGCTAACTTCTCAGATGTCAACAACAGAGGAAATGAGTTTTGGAGGTTGAGAGGATGCAGAGGAAAAGTGAAAGTTTGCTAATGTTCTTTGGAAAAGGAATAAAATGTAACCATCAACATTT
>NW_007240472.1:10960-13540 GCF_000164805.1 Carlito syrichta
ATTAAAATGTATTATTTTGCATGCTGTTCGAAACATGAACTAGGTTTTTCTTTTTTTAGAAAAAAGTCCTGTTTTTTTGTTTTGCGTTTTGGTGTAAGCACGTGCTTTTTCATTCATCATTCTGATATTTGGAGTATTCTTGGCTAAACAGGGAAACTGTGTTTGTAGTATAGAATGGATGGATTGAAGTGTAGATGTTTTCACCTTATCTGCCTTTCTATAGCCAACTGTTGCCAGCAAACTCGTCTGTGGGGACTGGAAGAATGAACCACCTAGCTGGGTGAATTTGGGTGCTGTGTTTAATTTATGCTGTTGACATCCTACTAGTATACTCAAGAAACTTCCACAATTCATTATTACTAGTAAACTATTAAAACAAATGTTTTCAAAAAAGACCAACAACAAATGATCCACAATTTAGAAGGTGAAAACCAATATATATAATACATTTATGTATAAATAATATATATTATATAGACATGTGTTATATATCACATATAATGTGATATATAATATATAATAATGTATAATTTCACCAAGCTTCAAAAAAAAATGTTTTTCTGTGAGTGATTCAGATATTTAACTAATTTCTATTTTTAAAAAATAGAATGAAATATCGGATTTGATCATGCACCTTTTTCCATAAAAACATGGAAGCCCCTTAACCTCAGCAAATTTGTCATCTTTTATAAGCTAATTTTAAGTTCTGTCGTCTTACATAATGCTTACATGGTATATAGAATCAGATTTATAAAAGGAAAGGAAATATTCACACATGGTGTAATTCAACACATCTGATTGTTTTTTGGTTTGGGGATTTTTATGAGTTGAAGTCTCAATCTGTTATCCAGGCTGGAGTGTTGACCTGCACAGCTAACTTTTTATTTATTGTAGAGACGAGGTCTCACCCAATTGCCTGGGCTGGTCTGGAACTCGTGGGCTCAGGCAGTCCACTCGCCTCAGCCTCCCAAAGTACTGGATTGAATTACAGGCTGAGCCACCGAGACTGGCCACATCTGATTAATTTCTATTTGTTCGGTATTAAAACATTTTATCTTCTTATTTCATGAGTGTGTATAGCTTAGCTTGAAAGATTAGTAGAGGAACATAAAAATCTACCCTCTGCCCTAAGAAATGTTTTGTTGAATTCCTGAAAGTGATATCAATATATATTTTTATAAATGCATTTAGTGAGATATCTGAGAATGCACTGTGTTGTTCAATAGTAACCTAATTTTGCATTTTCTTGAGTTACCCATGCAGACACACACATGCTCCTTAAAATGATTGGAGTTTTTACTGCCATGATAGCAGTAGCCTAGACTTTTGAATAAACATGAACAATCAAATGAAAATACTATTTTCTGGAAAATTATTGGGCAGAGACCCAAGTTTTAGCAAGCTGTTACTGTTTAAATTTAAATAATTTTTAGGTAAACATTACATTAAGCAACAGTGCTATAATATAATAGCCTCTTAGTGAATTAAACCAGAAACTATTTCCCAGTGAATTCGTTGCATTAAAACTTTTAGTGTCTTCTGAATTCAAATTCCATTAAGTAAAAATCTTCCTTTTTTTCTTTTCAGACTTTTTCATGCATTCCTTGAACATTTCAAAGAAATCACTGTCCTTTTTGGTTGGAGGATAGGTTTTGTTCACTTTCCAACAAAATGGGAAAATGACATTTTATGAAGGAGTTGTTTACAAATACTCTTGCAGAGAGTGGATTGTACTTGCAGCAGACGTAAAAACATTTCACATCCCCAAATCCAGCTCTAGGAAGAGAGTGACCACAAAGACTCTGTCCTGAGGAGTCCATATCCCTCATGAGAAATGACAGCCTGCCCAGACTCAGTACAGGCTCAACCGAGGTTTAACCCAGGCTCAGAACAGACTCATCTTAGACTCAACAAAGGCTCAGCACAGGCTCAGCCCAGATTCAGCCTATACTCAGCAGTGGCTCAGTACAGGCTCAGCACAGTCACAGGAAAAGCTCAGAGACTCAACCCAGTCACAGCTTGGACTCAGCAAAGGCTCAGCACAAGGATCGATAAAGGCTCAGCACAGGCATAGGGAAGGCTCAGAGGCTCAGCCTAGTCACACCACAAGCTCAGCAAAGCTATAGCACAGGCTCTGCATAGTCAAAGCATAGGCTAAATAAAGCCTCAGCATGGAGTTCATCACAGGCTCATCCTAGATCTGGTACAGGCTCAGCACCGTCACGGCATAGATTCAGCACAGCCGCAGCACAGGCTCAGTACAGATTCAAAACAGCCTCAACACAGGCTTAGCACAATGACAGCATAGATTCAGCAAGGGATCAGCACACGTTCATCACAAAGCCCCAGCATAGTCACAGCACAGGCTCAGCACAAACTCAGCACAGGCTGAGAACTGTCCCAGCACAGGCTCAGCACAGTCACAACACGTGGTCAGTACAGTCTCAGCACAGACACAGCACAGATTCAGCACAATCACAGCAGTCACAGCAGAGTTAGATCACAGGCTCAGCACAGTCACAGCACAGGATCAGCACAGGCCCAGCACATGTTCAGCGTAAGCACACCACAAGTGTAACA
>NW_007240472.1:13560-18281 GCF_000164805.1 Carlito syrichta
GCTCAGCACATGCTCAGAACAGGCACAGCACAGGCACAGCACAGTCTCAGCACAGGCTCAGCACAGTAACAGGACAGGCTAAGCACAGTCACAGCACCGGCTCAGCCCAGGCTCAATACAGATTCAACACATACTCAGTACGGTCACAGCACTGGGCCAGCACAGGTTCAGCACAGTCACACACAAGCTCAGCACAGTCTCAGCACAGGACTCAACACAGCCACGTCACAGGCTCAGCACAGGTCAGCATAGTCACAGCCCAGATTCTGCATAGGCTCGGCACAATCTCAGCTCCCCAATATCAGGAATAGTTTACCAGGAACCACTGGCATTTTTCAGGCAACTGTCCCTAGTCTTCCTCTCAGCGAAAAGAAAGATGGATTGGAGGTGATAGAAAAGCTAGAAGGGAGCGGCAGTGAGGAGAGAGGGAAGAACAAAAAGAAAGAGCAGTAAATTATAGAACAACATAAGTAAATGGAATTTTTATAGTAAGGCAGACAAACATTTGAAACTTTGTAGCTGAATATTTGAAAGAACAAATATCTGTTTCTTTGCAAAGGCATTCGTTTTCTTAATTTTATTTAAAGTAATGGTGTAGCTTTTAAATATGTTTTTTTTTATGTTGCTTTAAATTTTTCTCAATGAAAGTGCTGACATTACCAAAATGTTCTTTCTAAGACAGTGGAAAAGAAATTCTCCTGCAACTTGAGTCTTGATTTGAAAGTCCAGCAATTGTTTTAATATTCATAGTTCAAATATGATAGTACAGTTGTTAAATATTTGGTTAAACTATTATAAGTTTTTAAGTCACATGGACTTTTCGAAGAAACATTTCTCTAAATATAGATGACTGTCTAAAACCTTTTATGTCCCTCATCAGGTTTTAAACAGTTTGTGCAGCAATTTTTAATTAGTCTACAACAGTATAATGGGAGAAAATTAAATAATTCGTCTTTAGTTTTCAGTGGAGAAAATTGAAATACTTGTAGGATAAAAATTTGGTTAAAACTACAAATAGATTATTCTATGAAGAATCATAATATAACATATTATTCATATATCATAATTGCTCCATGAAGTAACTTATGTGGAAGCAATATTTTTAGAGTAAAAGTATGTGATTTTTAAAATTAATAATATATTTAATTGATAGATCATAAGTGTATACCCTTATAGGGTACACTGGGATGTTTTGATATATGTTTACAATGTAGAATGTGTAGGAAGCTAATTAAACATAATTTCTTAGAAATTATTAAATTTGGATAGTTGATGTGAACAAATGCAAAAAATTTTTAAAAAAATTCTATACTTGATTGCTTTGTGACCACTTTTTAACAATTTGAGTATAAAAGTTGAGAATTCTATAGACTCTAGTAACAACTTGAGTTTAGAATGATAGATTTTGCCCCTTGAAGTGGGTATTTCAGATTTATACACAGTTAAGGCAGTTCTCCAGGTGTGAATAGTTAAAATCTTTTAAAACTGAAAATTTTAGGGCAAGAGCAACACTAACATGAGTCCACAGCCAGGAGTCCCAAGGATCTTCCCAGTCACTCAATAGGGCTTCAGGTCCTGGGGTTTGTGTCTTTACTCTACCCACCTCTCCCAAGTAGTAAAATCTCAACCAAGGAGCACAGTAGAGACACCAGGACCATGAATGTGCAGGTTGCAACACACTCACAGGCCCATGTAGATCTGCCACCCCCAGCCCTGTCCAGATGGTCTCCTACCATGGAGATCTCTGCTTCCATCCGGAGCATGTGTTTTCCCTATCATCTATTGTATCCTAAAACTCTGTTTAGGTGGGTCTCAGAGTAAATTACAACTAGAACATCTGAATTTCAAGAGTGGACCTGGGGATTGTCGATTATTAAAATGTCACAGGGATTTTCTGTTCATTTTCAAGTTTGTTGTTTGACTTTATGGCAAAGAGTTTGGCACCCTGGAATGGGTTAGTCCTGTTGGCCCGAGAACAAAGCCAGTGCAGCATCAGGTACCTGGTTCTTCTCAGCTAGACACTCCTTGGAATCTGACTCTCACAGGGAAGCCACATAATTTAATGCAGGTGAAGTGTTCCGTGGTGTGACAGAGAAACTACTGCTGTGCCTGTTTCTGCTCTGAACAGTGTTGCACAGAATTGGACAATCTTGACAAATCTAAAGATGTTAGAGGTGTAACAGAAATGTTCTATTCTTTCAGTCTGTAAATTCTTTCCACAAAAGATCCATGAGTATGGTGGATTATTGAATTTTACTGACCTGCCCTGTGGAAGGAGGAACCAGAACATCTTCTGAAATGAATGTTGTTTGGCGAATCCTTTCGTGCCAGCAAGAAAGGGAACCCCTTTTCTCAAAATCTATGGTTTCCTGCCTCCTGCTATCAGTCTCTACCCCACACCTGGCCTGGGAAATTAAGACTGCATTGTTCTCCTCTTATGATGAGTTTGGGTGTTGAAATGCACCAAGTTCAATATGTGTCAGAGCTGAAATATATCTTAGACATGGATATTTTAGAAAATTTTACAAGGGGCTGTAACTGAATCAGCAAACATTTATCAAATGCTTACGCTGTGCCAGGCAGTGTAATAAAACCTGAAGAAGTTAGGACATATACTGGTTCTTTACAAATATGAACTGATCTCATGCGAGAAGCAGCATGATTCACTGAAGTGGCACCGTTTGTGATTTTAGAACCACCCTCATCATTTGGAATCACTTCCTTTTGCTGAATACGTGTTCAGTGGCCATGTATGGATAATAACTGGGATTATTAAAATTTGTCTTTCAAACAGGTCTTTTCTTCTTAGGGCAGCCAGGCAGGACAGTCAGTGAGAAAACAGGAACAACTCTCTCTACAAAGTTTTGACTCCTTCTTGGTTTTATAGTGAGATGATTTTGCACAGTCTTGAAATCATAAAGTGGTAGATCAGATTCAACTGCCAGGTCAAAAGAACGAGCTAAGTTTCAAATATAGATTCCTGGACATATAATTTGAAAAAACAAACAAACACTGAAACGTTAAGATTTAATGTCCTTCCTCAGTAAAGTTATTTAAGTCAAAGCCTGTATTTTTAACTCAGGTTATTGAAAAAGAATAAGGCTTTGTTAAAAGCTAATTTTGTGTATGTGCCACAGATTTCAAGACCTGATATTAAACAGGATGCTCTTTTTATTAACAAGAATGTGTTCAGCTACATTTTGTCTGCTATTTGGATTTCAGTATTTAGAAGATACAGTTTTTATGATTTAATTGTTCTAAATAATATGTAGGCATTTTACAAATGCAGTGATCTAAAAAGGAAACACTACCAGAAGAATTCACACCACTGTAGGGAATGTGAGATATAACTTAATTATCAGAACAATGATTTAAGTTTCTGTCAGATGCAATCTATAGTTCTCAAGGATAGGCATTGACTACCTGTATTGCAACTCTAAAATTAATGGGAAACTATTTTTGTAGATACCATTTGATTTATAATTAAGTGAATTCTTAAGCACTGAAGAATAATTTTGCAGGCAACATCTGGATCCAGATCTATCCATGAAACATCTCTGAGTTAATGCAATGACCATAAACCAAATGTATGAAACAATTCATGAAAACGCATGTTGTTATAGGAAATGAAGCCTAGAAGTAAAAACAAAAGTGCTTAAATTTGGTCTCTGCTAATGGCCTGGCATAAACCCTCTGCATGTGTAAAATACACAAATTAGCCTAGAACCAGGATCAATGTGCCCTTTGACTTTCTTTTGTCAAAGGTATATCTATGTTATGTTATCAGAATGCATAACTTGTTGGAACAGCCAAAAAAATCAGAAATCTTTGCCTTCCTCCTCCCTTGTCATATCGGGCTGGTTTTTGAGGGTCACAGAATTAAACAGACAGGTTTGGTGAGATTTTTCACGCAAAATGGTGACAAGCGTGCACCACATAGGGTAGCTGCAGAAGTGGACCATCTGGGCCCTTGTGCAGCATCATTTCAAAGGCCAGTGAGGGCAGAGGCGGGTAAGGAGGAGAGGGCACTGGAGAACCATGCAAGGGTCCCTGGAGGATCCTGCAGGCTGTGTTATGAGCTTGAAATGTCCTGTGGGTTTCAGGGGGTCCTCACCAGGGGAACCCACTGAGTTATGCGTCTGGAGGTGTGGATCAGTCAGTGCCCCATACTTGGCCAAGTTCAGAACTGGGGTTCAAAAGTCATAAAGATGTGGACTGGGAACCTGCATGGAGATGGAACCCCAGTCCTGTGGTGTAGGCACAACCTTGGCAAGGGTGAGGGGGGCCCCGAGGTTCCCAAAGCTCTCAGAGGCCTTAATGTGCCACCAGCTATGAGGAGCAGCGTATATTGGAGCCACAGATGGACTCCAGACCTCACTCCTTTTAGTAGGGAATTGACCTCCAGGCATTCTCAGTTCTCCTGAGTTTCACTGTCCGGAGACTGAGGAGAGCCCCCTATGGGTGTGGGGCTTGGATATCAACAGCTGTGGTTATTCCGTCTATGCACTTGGAAGGAGCAAGTCAGGTCTGAAGTCCTGCTCCAGAGTGTCGACACTACACTCTTGTTTTCATTCCAGGGAAGAAGTTCCCTTATGATGTGCTGAGGAACCCAAAATACGCTTTTCTGTGTTGAAGAATTTCTAATCTAGTTCAGAAGGTTTTGCATGCTGAAAATATACCATCTAGAAACAATTGTGTATAGACAATTTAAAAGCGCTGCA